>NW_027275074.1:0-69543 GCF_030028105.1 Mobula birostris
TAAAGTGTTTCCATTAGGTTTGCAGTAAGTGCTTTGGTGTAAAATTGAAATGTATACTATTTGTATTGTCTAAGCATTGCATGCACTCAGATAACAACTTTTTTGTGTTGATGTGTACAGCCATGAAACAACTTTCAAACTACTCATAATCATGTGGGAAGTTAACCTAAGGTGTTTCCATTAGGTTTGCAGTAAGTACTTTGGTGTAAAATTGAAATGTATACTGCTTTTATGTCAAAGCATTCTATTCACTGTGAAATCAACTTTTTTGTCTTTATGTGCACAGTAATGAAACAACTTTCAGACATCTCAGAATCATGTGGGAAGTTAATCTAAGTTGTTTCCATTAGGTTTGCAGTAAGTGCTTTGGTGTAAAATTGAAATGTATACTATTTGTATTGTCTAAGCATTGCATGCACTTAGATAGCAACTTTTTTGTGTTGATGTGTACAGCCATGAAACAACTTTCAAACTACTCATAATCATGTGGAAAGTTAACCTAAAGTGTTTCCATTAGGGTTGCAGTAAGTGCTTTGGTGTAAAATTGAAATGTATACTATTTGTATTGTCTAAGCATTGCATGCACTGAGATAACAACTTTTTTGTGTTGATGTGTACAGCCATGAAACAACTTTCAAACTACTCATAATCATGTGGGAAGTTAACCTAAGGTGTTTCCATTAGGTTTGCAGTAAGTACTTTGGTGTAAAATTGAAATGTATACTACTTTTATGTCAAAGCATTCTATTCACTGTGAAATCAACTTTTTTGTCTTTATGTGCACAGGTATGAAACAACTTTCAGACATATCAGAATCATTTGGGAAGTTAACCTAAAGTGTTTCCATTAGGTTTGCAGTAAGTGCTTTGGTGTAAAATTGAAATGTATACTATTTGTATTGTCTAAGCATTGCATGCACTGAGATAACAACTTTTTTGTGTTGATGTGTACAGCCATGACACAACTTTCAAACTACTCATAATCATGTGGGAAGTTAACCTAAGGTGTTTCCATTAGGTTTGCAGTAAGTGCTTTGGAGTAAAATTGAAATCTATACTATTTGTATTGTCTAAGCATTGCATGCACTGAGATAACAACTTTTTTGTGTTGATGTCTACAGCCATGAAACAACTTTCAAACTACTCACAATCATGTGGAAAGTTAACCTAAGGTGTTTCCATTAGGTTTGCAGTAGGTGCTTTGGTGTAAAATTGAAATGTATACTATTTGTATTGTCTAAGCATTGCATGCACTCAGATAACAACTTTTTTGTTTTGATCTGTACAGCCATGAAACAACTTTCAAACTACTCATAATCATGTGGGAAGTTAACCTAAGGTGTTTCCATTAGGTTTGCAGTAAGTGCTTTGGTGTAAAATTGAAATGTATACTATTTGTATTGTCTAAGCATTGGATGCACTCAGATAACAACTTTTTTGTGTTGATGTCTACAGCCATGAAACAACTTTCAAACTACTCACAATCATGTGGAAAGTTAACCTAAGGTGTTTCCATTAGGTTTGCAGTAGGTGCTTTGGTGTAAAATTGAAATGTATACTATTTGTATTGTCTAAGCATTGCATGCACTTAGATAGCAACTTTTTTGTGTTGATGTCTACAGCCATGAAACAACTTTCAAACTACTCATAATCATGTGGAAAGTTAACCTAAAGTGTTTCCATTAGGGTTGCAGTAAGTGCTTTGGTGTAAAATTGAAATGTATACTATTTGTATTGTCTAAGCATTGCATGCACTGAGATAACAACTTTTTTGTGTTGATGTGTACAGCCATGAAACAACTTTCAAACTACTCATAATCATGTGGGAAGTTAACCTAAGGTGTTTCCATTAGGTTTGCAGTAAGTACTTTGGTGTAAAATTGAAATGTATACTACTTTTATGTCAAAGCATTCTATTCACTGTGAAATCAACTTTTTTGTCTTTATGTGCACAGGTATGAAACAACTTTCAGACATATCAGAATCATTTGGGAAGTTAACCTAAAGTGTTTCCATTAGGTTTGCAGTAAGTGCTTTGGTGTAAAATTGAAATGTATACTATTTGTATTGTCTAAGCATTGCATGCACTGAGATAACAACTTTTTTGTGTTGATGTGTACAGCCATGACACAACTTTCAAACTACTCATAATCATGTGGGAAGTTAACCTAAGGTGTTTCCATTAGGTTTGCAGTAAGTGCTTTGGAGTAAAATTGAAATCTATACTATTTGTATTGTCTAAGCATTGCATGCACTGAGATAACAACTTTTTTGTGTTGATGTCTACAGCCATGAAACAACTTTCAAACTACTCACAATCATGTGGAAAGTTAACCTAAGGTGTTTCCATTAGGTTTGCAGTAGGTGCTTTGGTGTAAAATTGAAATGTATACTATTTGTATTGTCTAAGCATTGCATGCACTCAGATAACAACTTTTTTGTTTTGATCTGTACAGCCATGAAACAACTTTCAAACTACTCATAATCATGTGGGAAGTTAACCTAAGGTGTTTCCATTAGGTTTGCAGTAGGTGCTTTGGAGTAAAATTGAAATGTATACTATTTGTATTGTCTAAGCATTGCATGCACTGAGATAACAACTTTTTTGTGTTGATGTGTACAGCCATGACACAACTTTCAAACTACTCATAATCATGTGGGAAGTTAACCTAAGGTGTTTCCATTAGGTTTGCAGTAAGTGCTTTGGAGTAAAATTGAAATCTATACTATTTGTATTGTCTAAGCATTGCATGCACTGAGATAACAACTTTTTTGTGTTGATGTCTACAGCCATGAAACAACTTTCAAACTACTCACAATCATGTGGAAAGTTAACCTAAGGTGTTTCCATTAGGTTTGCAGTAGGTGCTTTGGTGTAAAATTGAAATGTATACTATTTGTATTGTCTAAGCATTGCATGCACTCAGATAACAACTTTTTTGTTTTGATCTGTACAGCCATGAAACAACTTTCAAACTACTCATAATCATGTGGGAAGTTAACCTAAGGTGTTTCCATTAGGTTTGCAGTAAGTGCTTTGGTGTAAAATTGAAATGTATACTATTTGTATTGTCTAAGCATTGGATGCACTCAGATAACAACTTTTTTGTGTTGATGTCTACAGCCATGAAACAACTTTCAAACTACTCACAATCATGTGGAAAGTTAACCTAAGGTGTTTCCATTAGGTTTGCAGTAGGTGCTTTGGTGTAAAATTGAAATGTATACTATTTGTATTGTCTAAGCATTGCATGCACTTAGATAGCAACTTTTTTGTGTTGATGTCTACAGCCATGAAACAACTTTCAAACTACTCATAATCATGTGGAAAGTTAACCTAAAGTGTTTCCATTAGGGTTGCAGTAAGTGCTTTGGTGTAAAATTGAAATGTATACTATTTGTATTGTCTAAGCATTGCATGCACTGAGATAACAACTTTTTTGTGTTGATGTGTACAGCCATGAAACAACTTTCAAACTACTCATAATCATGTGGGAAGTTAACCTAAGGTGTTTCCATTAGGTTTGCAGTAAGTACTTTGGTGTAAAATTGAAATGTATACTACTTTTATGTCAAAGCATTCTATTCACTGTGAAATCAACTTTTTTGTCTTTATGTGCACAGGTATGAAACAACTTTCAGACATATCAGAATCATTTGGGAAGTTAACCTAAAGTGTTTCCATTAGGTTTGCAGTAAGTGCTTTGGTGTAAAATTGAAATGTATACTATTTGTATTGTCTAAGCATTGCATGCACTGAGATAACAACTTTTTTGTGTTGATGTGTACAGCCATGACACAACTTTCAAACTACTCATAATCATGTGGGAAGTTAACCTAAGGTGTTTCCATTAGGTTTGCAGTAAGTGCTTTGGAGTAAAATTGAAATCTATACTATTTGTATTGTCTAAGCATTGCATGCACTGAGATAACAACTTTTTTGTGTTGATGTCTACAGCCATGAAACAACTTTCAAACTACTCACAATCATGTGGAAAGTTAACCTAAGGTGTTTCCATTAGGTTTGCAGTAGGTGCTTTGGTGTAAAATTGAAATGTATACTATTTGTATTGTCTAAGCATTGCATGCACTCAGATAACAACTTTTTTGTTTTGATCTGTACAGCCATGAAACAACTTTCAAACTACTCATAATCATGTGGGAAGTTAACCTAAGGTGTTTCCATTAGGTTTGCAGTAGGTGCTTTGGAGTAAAATTGAAATGTATACTATTTGTATTGTCTAAGCATTGCATGCACTCAGATAACAACTTTTTTGTGTTGATCTCTACAGCCATGAAACAACTTTCAAACTACTCACAATCATGTGGAAAGTTAACCTAAGGTGTTTCCATTAGGTTTGCAGTAGGTGCTTTGGTGTAAAATTGAAATGTATACTATTTGTATTGTCTAAGCATTGCATGCACTCAGATAACAACTTTTTTGTGTTGATCTCTACAGCCATGAAACAACTTTCAAACTACTCACAATCATGTGGAAAGTTAACCTAAGGTGTTTCCATTAGGTTTGCAGTAGGTGCTTTGGTGTAAAATTGAAATGTATACTATTTGTATTGTCTAAGCATTGCATGCACTCAGATAACAACTTTTTTGTTTTGATCTGTACAGCCATGAAACAACTTTCAAACTACTCATAATCATGTGGGAAGTTAACCTAAGGTGTTTCCATTAGGTTTGCAGTAGGTGCTTTGGAGTAAAATTGAAATGTATACTATTTGTATTGTCTAAGCATTGCATGCACTCAGATAACAACTTTTTTGTGTTGATCTCTACAGCCATGAAACAACTTTCAAACTACTCACAATCATGTGGAAAGTTAACCTAAGGTGTTTCCATTAGGTTTGCAGTAGGTGCTTTGGTGTAAAATTGAAATGTATACTATTTGTATTGTCTAAGCATTGGATGCACTCAGATAACAACTTTTTTGTGTTGATGTCTACAGCCATGAAACAACTTTCAAACTACTCACAATCATGTGGAAAGTTAACCTAAGGTGTTTCCATTAGGTTTGCAGTAGGTGCTTTGGTGTAAAATTGAAATGTATACTATTTGTATTGTCTAAGCATTGCATGCACTCAGATAACAACTTTTTTGTTTTGATGTGTACAGCCATGAAACAACTTTCAAACTACTCATAATCATGTGGAAAGTTAACCTAAAGTGTTTCCATTAGGTTTGCAGTAAGTGCTTTGGTGTAAAATTGAAATGTATACGATTTGTATTGTCTAAGCATTGGATGCACTCAGATAACAACTTTTTTGTGTTGATGTCTACAGCCATGAAACAACTTTCAAACTACTCACAATCATGTGGAAAGTTAACCTAAGGTGTTTCCATTAGGTTTGCAGTAGGTGCTTTGGTGTAAAATTGAAATGTATACTATTTGTATTGTCTAAGCATTGCATGCACTCAGATAACAACTTTTTTGTTTTGATGTGTACAGCCATGAAACAACTTTCAAACTACTCATAATCATGTGGGAAGTTAACCTAAGGTGTTTCCATTAGGTTTGCAGTAAGTGCTTTGGTGTAAAATTGAAATGTGTACTATTTGTATTGTCTAAGCATTGGATGCACTCAGATAACAACTTTTTTGTGTTGATGTCTACAGCCATGAAACAACTTTCAAACTACTCACAATCATGTGGAAAGTTAACCTAAGGTGTTTCCATTAGGTTTGCAGTAGGTGCTTTGGTGTAAAATTGAAATGTATACTATTTGTATTGTCTAAGCATTGCATGCACTCAGATAACAACTTTTTTGTGTTGATGTGTACAGCCATGAAACAACTTTCAAACTACTCATAATCATGTGGAAAGTTAACCTAAAGTGTTTCCATTAGGTTTGCAGTAAGTGCTTTGGTGTAAAATTGAAATGTATACTATTTGTATTGTCTAAGCATTGCATGCACTCAGATAACAACTTTTTTGTGTTGATGTGTACAGCCATGAAACAACTTTCAAACTACTCATAATCATGTGGGAAGTTAACCTAAGGTGTTTCCATTAGGTTTGCAGTAAGTACTTTGGTGTAAAATTGAAATGTATACTGCTTTTATGTCAAAGCATTCTATTCACTGTGAAATCAACTTTTTTGTCTTTATGTGCACAGGTATGAAACAACTTTCAGACATATCAGAATCATTTGGGAAGTTAACCTAAAGTGTTTCCATTAGGTTTGCAGTAAGTGCTTTGGTGTAAAATTGAAATGTATACTATTTGTATTGTCTAAGCATTGCATGCACTGAGATAACAACTTTTTTGTGTTGATGTGTACAGCCATGACACAACTTTCAAACTACTCATAATCATGTGGGAAGTTAACCTAAGGTGTTTCCATTAGGTTTGCAGTAAGTGCTTTGGAGTAAAATTGAAATCTATACTATTTGTATTGTCTAAGCATTGCATGCACTGAGATAACAACTTTTTTGTGTTGATGTCTACAGCCATGAAACAACTTTCAAACTACTCACAATCATGTGGAAAGTTAACCTAAGGTGTTTCCATTAGGTTTGCAGTAGGTGCTTTGGTGTAAAATTGAAATGTATACTATTTGTATTGTCTAAGCATTGCATGCACTCAGATAACAACTTTTTTGTTTTGATCTGTACAGCCATGAAACAACTTTCAAACTACTCATAATCATGTGGGAAGTTAACCTAAGGTGTTTCCATTAGGTTTGCAGTAAGTGCTTTGGTGTAAAATTGAAATGTATACTATTTGTATTGTCTAAGCATTGGATGCACTCAGATAACAACTTTTTTGTGTTGATGTCTACAGCCATGAAACAACTTTCAAACTACTCACAATCATGTGGAAAGTTAACCTAAGGTGTTTCCATTAGGTTTGCAGTAGGTGCTTTGGTGTAAAATTGAAATGTATACTATTTGTATTGTCTAAGCATTGCATGCACTTAGATAGCAACTTTTTTGTGTTGATGTCTACAGCCATGAAACAACTTTCAAACTACTCATAATCATGTGGAAAGTTAACCTAAAGTGTTTCCATTAGGGTTGCAGTAAGTGCTTTGGTGTAAAATTGAAATGTATACTATTTGTATTGTCTAAGCATTGCATGCACTGAGATAACAACTTTTTTGTGTTGATGTGTACAGCCATGAAACAACTTTCAAACTACTCATAATCATGTGGGAAGTTAACCTAAGGTGTTTCCATTAGGTTTGCAGTAAGTACTTTGGTGTAAAATTGAAATGTATACTACTTTTATGTCAAAGCATTCTATTCACTGTGAAATCAACTTTTTTGTCTTTATGTGCACAGGTATGAAACAACTTTCAGACATATCAGAATCATTTGGGAAGTTAACCTAAAGTGTTTCCATTAGGTTTGCAGTAAGTGCTTTGGTGTAAAATTGAAATGTATACTATTTGTATTGTCTAAGCATTGCATGCACTGAGATAACAACTTTTTTGTGTTGATGTGTACAGCCATGACACAACTTTCAAACTACTCATAATCATGTGGGAAGTTAACCTAAGGTGTTTCCATTAGGTTTGCAGTAAGTGCTTTGGAGTAAAATTGAAATCTATACTATTTGTATTGTCTAAGCATTGCATGCACTGAGATAACAACTTTTTTGTGTTGATGTCTACAGCCATGAAACAACTTTCAAACTACTCACAATCATGTGGAAAGTTAACCTAAGGTGTTTCCATTAGGTTTGCAGTAGGTGCTTTGGTGTAAAATTGAAATGTATACTATTTGTATTGTCTAAGCATTGCATGCACTCAGATAACAACTTTTTTGTTTTGATCTGTACAGCCATGAAACAACTTTCAAACTACTAATAATCATGTGGGAAGTTAACCTAAGGTGTTTCCATTAGGTTTGCAGTAAGTGCTTTGGTGTAAAATTGAAATGTATACTATTTGTATTGTCTAAGCATTGGATGCACTCAGATAACAACTTTTTTGTGTTGATGTCTACAGCCATGAAACAACTTTCAAACTACTCACAATCATGTGGAAAGTTAACCTAAGGTGTTTCCATTAGGTTTGCAGTAGGTGCTTTGGTGTAAAATTGAAATGTATACTATTTGTATTGTCTAAGCATTGCATGCACTCAGATAACAACTTTTTTGTGTTGATGTGTACAGCCATGAAACAACTTTCAAACTACTCATAGTCATGTGGAAAGTTAACCTAAAGTGTTTCCATTAGGTTTGCAGTAAGTGCTTTGGTGTAAAATTGAAATGTATACTATTTGTATTGTCTAATCATTGCATGCACTCAGATAACAACTTTTTTGTGTTGATGTGTACAGCCATGAAACAACTTTCAAACTACTCATAATCATGTGGGAAGTTAACCGAAGGTGTTTCCATTAGGTTTGCAGTAAGTGGTTTGGAGTAAAATTGAAATGTATACTATTTGTATTGTCTAAGCATTGCATGCACTGAGATAACAACTTTTTTGTGTTAATGTCTACAGCCATCAAACAACTTTCAAACTACTCACAATCATGTGGAAAGTTAACCTAAGGTGTTTCCATTAGGTTTGCAGTAGGTGCTTTGGTGTAAAATTGAAATGTATACTATTTGTATTGTCTAAGCATTGCATGCACTCAGATAACAACTTTTTTGTTTTGATGTGTACAGCCATGAAACAACTTTCAAACTACTCATAATCATGTGGGAAGTTAACCTAAGGTGTTTCCATTAGGTTTGCAGTAAGTGCTTTGGTGTAAAATTGAAATGTATACTATTTGTATTGTCTAAGCATTGGATGCACTCAGATAGCAACTTTTTTGTGTTGATGTCTACAGCCATCAAACAACTTTTAAACTACTCACAATCATGTGGAAAGTTAACCTAAGGTGTTTCCATTAGGTTTGCAGTAGGTGCTTTGGTGTAAAATTGAAATGTATACTATTTGTATTGTCTAAGCATTGCATGCACTCAGATAACAACTTTTTTGTTTTGATGTGTACAGCCATGAAACAACTTTCAAACTACTCATAATCATGTGGAAAGTTAACCTAAAGTGTTTCCATTAGGTTTGCAGTAAGTGCTTTGGTGTAAAATTGAAATGTATACTATTTGTATTGTCTAAGCATTGGATGCACTCAGATAACAACTTTTTTGTGTTGATGTCTACAGCCATGAAACAACTTTCAAACTACTCACAATCATGTGGAAAGTTAACCTAAGGTGTTTCCATTAGGTTTGCAGTAGGTGCTTTGGTGTAAAATTGAAATGTATACTATTTGTATTGTCTAAGCATTGCATGCACTCAGATAACAACTTTTTTGTTTTGATGTGTACAGCCATGACACAACTTTCAAACTCCTCATAATCATGTGGAAAGTTAACCTAAAGTGTTTCCATTAGGTTTGCAGTAAGTGCTTTGGTGTAAAATTGAAATGTATGCTATTTGTACTGTCTAAGCATTGGATGCACTCAGATAACAACTTTTTTGTGTTGATGTCTACAGCCATGAAACAACTTTCAAACTACTCACAATCATGTGGAAAGTTAACCTAAGGTGTTTCCATTAGGTTTGCAGTAGGTGCTTTGGTGTAAAATTGAAATGTATACTATTTGTATTGTCTAAGCATTGCATGCACTCAGATAACAACTTTTTTGTGTTGATGTGTACAGCCATGAAACAACTTTCAAACTACTCATAATCATGTGGGAAGTTAACCTAAAGTGTTTCCATTAGGTTTGCAGTAAGTGCTTTGGTGTAAAATTGAAATGTATACTATTTGTATTGTCTAATCATTGCATGCACTCAGATAACAACTTTTTTGTGTTGATGTGTACAGCCATGAAACAACTTTCAAACTACTCATAATCATGTGGGAAGTTAACCGAAGGTGTTTCCATTAGGTTTGCAGTAAGTGGTTTGGAGTAAAATTGAAATGTATACTATTTGTATTGTCTAAGCATTGCATGCACTGAGATAACAACTTTTTTGTGTTAATGTCTACAGCCATCAAACAACTTTCAAACTACTCACAATCATGTGGAAAGTTAACCTAAGGTGTTTCCATTAGGTTTGCAGTAGGTGCTTTGGTGTAAAATTGAAATGTATACTATTTGTATTGTCTAAGCATTGCATGCACTCAGATAACAACTTTTTTGTTTTGATGTGTACAGCCATGAAACAACTTTCAAACTACTCATAATCATGTGGGAAGTTAACCTAAGGTGTTTCCATTAGGTTTGCAGTAAGTGCTTTGGTGTAAAATTGAAATGTATACTATTTGTATTGTCTAAGCATTGGATGCACTCAGATAGCAAATTTTTTGTGTTGATGTCTACAGCCATGAAACAACTTTCAAACTACTCACAATCATGTGGAAAGTTAACCTAAGGTGTTTCCATTAGGTTTGCAGTAGGTGCTTTGGTGTAAAATTGAAATGCATACTATTTGTATTGTCTAAGCATTGCATGCACTCAGATAACAACTTTTTTGTTTTGATGTGTACAGCCATGAAACAACTTTCAAACTACTCATAATCATGTGGAAAGTTAACCTAAAGTGTTTCCATTAGGTTTGCAGTAAGTGGTTTGGTGTAAAATTGAAATGTATACTATTTGTATTGTCTAAGCATTGGATGCACTCAGATAACAACTTTTTTGTGTTGATGTCTACAGCCATGAAACAACTTTCAAACTACTCACAATCATGTGGAAAGTTAACCTAAGGTGTTTCCATTAGGTTTGCAGTAGGTGCTTTGGTGTAAAATTGAAATGTATACTATTTGTATTGTCTAAGCATTGCATGCACTCAGATAACAACTTTTTTGTGTTGATGTGTACAGCCATGAAACAACCTTCAAACTACTCATAATCATGTGGGAAGTTAACCTAAGGTGTTTCCATTAGGTTTGCAGTAAGTGGTTTGGAGTAAAATTGAAATGTATACTATTTGTATTGTCTAAGCATTGCATGCACTGAGATAACAACTTTTTTGTGTTGATGTCTACAGCCATGAAACAACTTTCAAACTACTCACAATCATGTGGAAAGTTAACCTAAGGTGTTTCCATTAGGTTTGCAGTAGGTGCTTTGGTGTAAAATTGAAATGTATACTATTTGTATTGTCTAAGCATTGGATGCACTCAGATAACAACTTTTTTGTTTTGATGTGTACAGCCATGAAACAACTTTCAAACTACTCATAATCATGTGGGAAGTTAACCTAAGGTGTTTCCATTAGGTTTGCAGTAAGTGCTTTGGTGTAAAATTGAAATGTATACTATTTGTATTGTCTAAGCATTGGATGCACTCAGATAACAACTTTTTTGTGTTGATGTCTACAGCCATGAAACAACTTTCAAACTACTCACAATCATGTGGAAAGTTAACCTAAGGTGTTTCCATTAGGTTTGCAGTAGGTGCTTTGGTGTAAAATTGAAATGTATACTATTTGTATTGTCTAAGCTTTGCATGCACTCAGATAACAACTTTTTTGTTTTGATGTGTACAGCCATGAAACAACTTTCAAACTACTCATAATCATGTGGGAAGTTAACCTAAGGTGTTTCCATTAGGTTTGCAGGAAGTGCTTTGGTGTAAAATTGAAATGTATACTATTTGTATTGTCTAAGCATTGGATGCACTCAGATAACAACTTTTTTGTGTTGATGTCTACAGCCATGAAACAACTTTCAAACTACTCACAATCATGTGGAAAGTTAACCTAAGGTGTTTCCATTAGGTTTGCAGTAGGTGCTTTGGTGTAAAATTGAAATGTATACTATTTGTATTGTCTAAGCATTGCATGCACTCAGATAACAACTTTTTTGTTTTGATGTGTACAGCCATGACACAACTTTCAAACTACTCACAATCATGTGGAAAGTTAACCTAAGGTGTTTCCATTAGGTTTGCAGTAGGTGCTTTGGTGTAAAATTGAAATGTATACTATTTGTATTGTCTAAGCATTGCATGCACTCAGATAACAACTTTTTTGTTTTGATCTGTACAGCCATGAAACAACTTTCAAACTACTCATAATCATGTGGGAAGTTAACCTAAGGTGTTTCCATTAGGTTTGCAGTAGGTGCTTTGGAGTAAAATTGAAATGTATACTATTTGTATTGTCTAAGCATTGCATGCACTCAGATAACAACTTTTTTGTGTTGATCTCTACAGCCATGAAACAACTTTCAAACTACTCACAATCATGTGGAAAGTTAACCTAAGGTGTTTCCATTAGGTTTGCAGTAGGTGCTTTGGTGTAAAATTGAAATGTATACTATTTGTATTGTCTAAGCATTGCATGCACTCAGATAACAACTTTTTTGTTTTGATGTGTACAGCCATGAAACAACTTTCAAACTACTCATAATCATGTGGGAAGTTAACCTAAGGTGTTTCCATTAGGTTTGCAGTAAGTGCTTTGGTGTAAAATTGAAATGTATACTATTTGTATTGTCTAAGCATTGGATGCACTCAGATAACAACTTTTTTGTGTTGATGTCTACAGCCATGAAACAACTTTCAAACTACTCACAATCATGTGGAAAGTTAACCTAAGGTGTTTCCATTAGGTTTGCAGTAGGTGCTTTGGTGTAAAATTGAAATGTATACTATTTGTATTGTCTAAGCATTGCATGCACTCAGATAACAACTTTTTTGTTTTGATGTGTACAGCCATGAAACAACTTTCAAACTACTCATAATCATGTGGAAAGTTAACCTAAAGTGTTTCCATTAGGTTTGCAGTAAGTGCTTTGGTGTAAAATTGAAATGTATACGATTTGTATTGTCTAAGCATTGGATGCACTCAGATAACAACTTTTTTGTGTTGATGTCTACAGCCATGAAACAACTTTCAAACTACTCACAATCATGTGGAAAGTTAACCTAAGGTGTTTCCATTAGGTTTGCAGTAGGTGCTTTGGTGTAAAATTGAAATGTATACTATTTGTATTGTCTAAGCATTGCATGCACTCAGATAACAACTTTTTTGTTTTGATGTGTACAGCCATGAAACAACTTTCAAACTACTCATAATCATGTGGGAAGTTAACCTAAGGTGTTTCCATTAGGTTTGCAGTAAGTGCTTTGGTGTAAAATTGAAATGTGTACTATTTGTATTGTCTAAGCATTGGATGCACTCAGATAACAACTTTTTTGTGTTGATGTCTACAGCCATGAAACAACTTTCAAACTACTCACAATCATGTGGAAAGTTAACCTAAGGTGTTTCCATTAGGTTTGCAGTAGGTGCTTTGGTGTAAAATTGAAATGTATACTATTTGTATTGTCTAAGCATTGCATGCACACAGATAACAACTTTTTTGTTTTGATGTGTACAGCCATGACACAACTTTCAAACTACTCACAATCATGTGGAAAGTTAACCTAAGGTGTTTCCATTAGGTTTGCAGTAGGTGCTTTGGTGTAAAATTGAAATGTATACTATTTGTATTGTCTAAGCATTGCATGCACTCAGATAACAACTTTTTTGTGTTGATGTGTACAGCCATGAAACAACTTTCAAACTACTCATAATCATGTGGAAAGTTAACCTAAAGTGTTTCCTTTAGGTTTGCAGTAAGTGCTTTGGTGTAAAATTGAAATGTATACTATTTGTATTGTCTAAGCATTGCATGCACTCAGATAACAACTTTTTTGTTTTGATCTGTACAGCCATGAAACAACTTTCAAACTACTCATAATCATGTGGGAAGTTAACCTAAGGTGTTTCCATTAGGTTTGCAGTAGGTGCTTTGGAGTAAAATTGAAATGTATACTATTTGTATTGTCTAAGCATTGCATGCACTCAGATAACAACTTTTTTGTGTTGATCTCTACAGCCATGAAACAACTTTCAAACTACTCACAATCATGTGGAAAGTTAACCTAAGGTGTTTCCATTAGGTTTGCAGTAGGTGCTTTGGTGTAAAATTGAAATGTATACTATTTGTATTGTCTAAGCATTGCATGCACTCAGATAACAACTTTTTTGTTTTGATGTGTACAGCCATGAAACAACTTTCAAACTACTCATAATCATGTGGGAAGTTAACCTAAGGTGTTTCCATTAGGTTTGCAGTAAGTGCTTTGGTGTAAAATTGAAATGTATACTATTTGTATTGTCTAAGCATTGGATGCACTCAGATAACAACTTTTTTGTGTTGATGTCTACAGCCATGAAACAACTTTCAAACTACTCACAATCATGTGGAAAGTTAACCTAAGGTGTTTCCATTAGGTTTGCAGTAGGTGCTTTGGTGTAAAATTGAAATGTATACTATTTGTATTGTCTAAGCATTGCATGCACTCAGATAACAACTTTTTTGTTTTGATGTGTACAGCCATGAAACAACTTTCAAACTACTCATAATCATGTGGAAAGTTAACCTAAAGTGTTTCCATTAGGTTTGCAGTAAGTGCTTTGGTGTAAAATTGAAATGTATACGATTTGTATTGTCTAAGCATTGGATGCACTCAGATAACAACTTTTTTGTGTTGATGTCTACAGCCATGAAACAACTTTCAAACTACTCACAATCATGTGGAAAGTTAACCTAAGGTGTTTCCATTAGGTTTGCAGTAGGTGCTTTGGTGTAAAATTGAAATGTATACTATTTGTATTGTCTAAGCATTGCATGCACACAGATAACAACTTTTTTGTTTTGATGTGTACAGCCATGAAACAACTTTCAAACTACTCATAATCATGTGGAAAGTTAACCTAAAGTGTTTCCATTAGGTTTGCAGTAAGTGCTTTGGTGTAAAATTGAAATGTATACTATTTGTATTGTCTAAGCATTGGATGCACTCAGATAACAACTTTTTTGTGTAGATGTCTACAGCCATTAAACAACTTTCAAACTACTCACAATCATGTGGAAAGTTAACCTAAGGTGTTTCCATTAGGTTTGCAGTAGGTGCTTTGGTGTAAAATTGAAATGTATACTATTTGTATTGTCTAAGCATTGCATGCACTCAGATAACAACTTTTTTGTGTTGATGTGTACAGCCATGAAACAACTTTTAAACTACTCATAATCATGTGGGAAGTTAACCTAAGGTGTTTCCATTAGGTTTGCAGTAAGTACTTTGGTGTAAAATTGAAATGTATACTGCTTTTATGTCAAAGCATTCTATTCACTGTGAAATCAACTTTTTTGTCTTTATGTGCACAGTAATGAAACAACTTTCAGACATCTCAGAATCATGTGGGAAGTTAATCTAAGTTGTTTCCATTAGGTTTGCAGTAAGTGCTTTGGTGTAAAATTGAAATGTATACTATTTGTATTGTCTAAGCATTGCATGCACTTAGATAGCAACTTTTTTGTGTTGATGTGTACAGCCATGAAACAACTTTCAAACTACTCATAATCATGTGGAAAGTTAACCTAAAGTGTTTCCATTAGGGTTGCAGTAAGTGCTTTGGTGTAAAATTGAAATGTATACTATTTGTATTGTCTAAGCATTGCATGCACTGAGATAACAACTTTTTTGTGTTGATGTGTACAGCCATGAAACAACTTTCAAACTACTCATAATCATGTGGGAAGTTAACCTAAGGTGTTTCCATTAGGTTTGCAGTAAGTACTTTGGTGTAAAATTGAAATGTATACTACTTTTATGTCAATGCATTCTATTCACTGTGAAATCAACTTTTTTGTCTTTATGTGCACAGGTATGAAACAACTTTCAGACATATCAGAATCATTTGGGAAGTTAACCTAAAGTGTTTCCATTAGGTTTGCAGTAAGTGCTTTGGTGTAAAATTGAAATGTATACTATTTGTATTGTCTAAGCATTGCATGCACTGAGATAACAACTTTTTTGTGTTGATGTGTACAGCCATGACACAACTTTCAAACTACTCATAATCATGTGGGAAGTTAACCTAAGGTGTTTCCATTAGGTTTGCAGTAAGTGCTTTGGAGTAAAATTGAAATCTATACTATTTGTATTGTCTAAGCATTGCATGCACTGAGATAACAACTTTTTTGTGTTGATGTCTACAGCCATGAAACAACTTTCAAACTACTCACAATCATGTGGAAAGTTAACCTAAGGTGTTTCCATTAGGTTTGCAGTAGGTGCTTTGGTGTAAAATTGAAATGTATACTATTTGTATTGTCTAAGCATTGCATGCACTCAGATAACAACTTTTTTGTTTTGATCTGTACAGCCATGAAACAACTTTCAAACTACTCATAATCATGTGGGAAGTTAACCTAAGGTGTTTCCATTAGGTTTGCAGTAAGTGCTTTGGTGTAAAATTGAAATGTATACTATTTGTATTGTCTAAGCATTGGATGCACTCAGATAACAACTTTTTTGTGTTGATGTCTACAGCCATGAAACAACTTTCAAACTACTCACAATCATGTGGAAAGTTAACCTAAGGTGTTTCCATTAGGTTTGCAGTAGGTGCTTTGGTGTAAAATTGAAATGTATACTATTTGTATTGTCTAAGCATTGCATGCACTTAGATAGCAACTTTTTTGTGTTGATGTCTACAGCCATGAAACAACTTTCAAACTACTCATAATCATGTGGAAAGTTAACCTAAAGTGTTTCCATTAGGGTTGCAGTAAGTGCTTTGGTGTAAAATTGAAATGTATACTATTTGTATTGTCTAAGCATTGCATGCACTGAGATAACAACTTTTTTGTGTTGATGTGTACAGCCATGAAACAACTTTCAAACTACTCATAATCATGTGGGAAGTTAACCTAAGGTGTTTCCATTTGGTTTGCAGTAAGTACTTTGGTGTAAAATTGAAATGTATACTACTTTTATGTCAAAGCATTCTATTCACTGTGAAATCAACTTTTTTGTCTTTATGTGCACAGGTATGAAACAACTTTCAGACATATCAGAATCATTTGGGAAGTTAACCTAAAGTGTTTCCATTAGGTTTGCAGTAAGTGCTTTGGTGTAAAATTGAAATGTATACTATTTGTATTGTCTAAGCATTGCATGCACTGAGATAACAACTTTTTTGTGTTGATGTGTACAGCCATGACACAACTTTCAAACTACTCACAATCATGTGGGAAGTTAACCTAAGGTGTTTCCATTAGGTTTGCAGTAAGTGCTTTGGAGTAAAATTGAAATCTATACTATTTGTATTGTCTAAGCATTGCATGCACTGAGATAACAACTTTTTTGTGTTGATGTCTACAGCCATGAAACAACTTTCAAACTACTCACAATCATGTGGAAAGTTAACCTAAGGTGTTTCCATTAGGTTTGCAGTAGGTGCTTTGGTGTAAAATTGAAATGTATACTATTTGTATTGTCTAAGCATTGCATGCACTCAGATAACAACTTTTTTGTTTTGATCTGTACAGCCATGAAACAACTTTCAAACTACTCATAATCATGTGGGAAGTTAACCTAAGGTGTTTCCATTAGGTTTGCAGTAAGTGCTTTGGTGTAAAATTGAAATGTATACTATTTGTATTGTCTAAGCATTGGATGCACTCAGATAACAACTTTTTTGTGTTGATGTCTACAGCCATGAAACAACTTTCAAACTACTCACAATCATGTGGAAAGTTAACCTAAGGTGTTTCCATTAGGTTTGCAGTAGGTGCTTTGGTGTAAAATTGAAATGTATACTATTTGTATTGTCTAAGCATTGCATGCACTCAGATAACAACTTTTTTGTGTTGATGTGTACAGCCATGAAACAACTTTCAAACTACTCATAATCATGTGGAAAGTTAAGCTAAAGTGTTTCCATTAGGTTTGCAGTAAGTGCTTTGGTGTAAAATTGAAATGTATACTGTTTGTATTGTCTAATCATTGCATGCACTCAGATAACAACTTTTTTGTGTTGATGTGTACAGCCATGAAACAACTTTCAAACTACTCATAATCATGTGGGAAGTTAACCGAAGGTGTTTCCATTAGGTTTGCAGTAAGTGGTTTGGAGTAAAATTGAAATGTATACTATTTGTATTGTCTAAGCATTGCATGCACTGAGATAACAACTTTTTTGTGTGAATGTCTACAGCCATCAAACAACTTTCAAACTACTCACAATCATGTGGAAAGTTAACCTAAGGTGTTTCCATTAGGTTTGCAGTAGGTGCTTTGGTGTAAAATTGAAATGTATACTATTTGTATTGTCTAAGCATTGCATGCACTCAGATAACAACTTTTTGTTTTGATGTGTACAGCCATGAAACAACTTTCAAACTACTCATAATCATGTGGGAAGTTAACCTAAGGTGTTTCCATTAGGTTTGCAGTAAGTGCTTTGGTGTAAAATTGAAATGTATACTATTTGTATTGTCTAAGCATTGGATGCACTCAGATAGCAACTTTTTTGTGTTGATGTCTACAGCCATCAAACAACTTTTAAACTACTCACAATCATGTGGAAAGTTAACCTAAGGTGTTTCCATTAGGTTTGCAGTAGGTGCTTTGGTGTAAAATTGAAATGTATACTATTTGTATTGTCTAAGCATTGCATGCACTCAGATAACAACTTTTTTGTTTTGATGTGTACAGCCATGAAACAACTTTCAAACTACTCATAATCATGTGGAAAGTTAACCTAAAGTGTTTCCATTAGGTTTGCAGTAAGTGCTTTGGTGTAAAATTGAAATGTATACTATTTGTATTGTCTAAGCATTGGATGCACTCAGATAACAACTTTTTTGTGTTGATGTCTACAGCCATGAAACAACTTTCAAACTACTCACAATCATGTGGAAAGTTAACCTAAGGTGTTTCCATTAGGTTTGCAGTAGGTGCTTTGGTGTAAAATTGAAATGTATACTATTTGTATTGTCTAAGCATTGCATGCACTCAGATAACAACTTTTTTGTTTTGATGTGTACAGCCATGACACAACTTTCAAACTCCTCATAATCATGTGGAAAGTTAACCTAAAGTGTTTCCATTAGGTTTGCAGTAAGTGCTTTGGTGTAAAATTGAAATGTATGCTATTTGTACTGTCTAAGCATTGGATGCACTCAGATAACAACTTTTTTGTGTTGATGTCTACAGCCATGAAACAACTTTCAAACTACTCACAATCATGTGGAAAGTTAACCTAAGGTGTTTCCATTAGGTTTGCAGTAGGTGCTTTGGTGTAAAATTGAAATGTATACTATTTGTATTGTCTAAGCATTGCATGGACTCAGATAACAACTTTTTTGTGTTGATGTGTACAGCCATGAAACAACTTTCAAACTACTCATAATCATGTGGGAAGTTAACCTAAAGTGTTTCCATTAGGTTTGCAGTAAGTGCTTTGGTGTAAAATTGAAATGTATACTATTTGTATTGTCTAATCATTGCATGCACTCAGATAACAACTTTTTTGTGTTGATGTGTACAGCCATGAAACAACTTTCAAACTACTCATAATCATGTGGGAAGTTAACCGAAGGTGTTTCCATTAGGTTTGCAGTAAGTGGTTTGGAGTAAAATTGAAATGTATACTATTTGTATTGTCTAAGCATTGCATGCACTGAGATAACAACTTTTTTGTGTTAATGTCTACAGCCATCAAACAACTTTCAAACTACTCACAATCATGTGGAAAGTTAACCTAAGGTGTTTCCATTAGGTTTGCAGTAGGTGCTTTGGTGTAAAATTGAAATGCATACTATTTGTATTGTCTAAGCATTGCATGCACTCAGATAACAACTTTTTTGTTTTGATGTGTACAGCCATGAAACAACTTTCAAACTACTCATAATCATGTGGAAAGTTAACCTAAAGTGTTTCCATTAGGTTTGCAGTAAGTGGTTTGGTGTAAAATTGAAATGTATACTATTTGTATTGTCTAAGCATTGGATGCACTCAGATAACAACTTTTTTGTGTTGATGTCTACAGCCATGAAACAACTTTCAAACTACTCACAATCATGTGGAAAGTTAACCTAAGGTGTTTCCATTAGGTTTGCAGTAGGTGCTTTGGTGTAAAATTGAAATGTATACTATTTGTATTGTCTAAGCATTGCATGCACTCAGATAACAACTTTTTTGTGTTGATGTGTACAGCCATGAAACAACTTTCAAACTACTCATAATCATGTGGGAAGTTAACCTAAGGTGTTTCCATTAGGTTTGCAGTAAGTGGTTTGGAGTAAAATTGAAATGTATACTATTTGTATTGTCTAAGCATTGCATGCACTGAGATAACAACTTTTTTGTGTTGATGTCTACAGCCATGAAACAACTTTCAAACTACTCACAATCATGTGGAAAGTTAACCTAAGGTGTTTCCATTAGGTTTGCAGTAGGTGCTTTGGTGTAAAATTGAAATGTATACTATTTGTATTGTCTAAGCATTGCATGCACTCAGATAACAACTTTTTTGTTTTGATGTGTACAGCCATGAAACAACTTTCAAACTACTCATAATCATGTGGGAAGTTAACCTAAGGTGTTTCCATTAGGTTTGCAGTAAGTGCTTTGGTGTAAAATTGAAATGTATACTATTTGTATTGTCTAAGCATTGGATGCACTCAGATAACAACTTTTTTGTGTTGATGTCTACAGCCATGAAACAACTTTCAAACTACTCACAATCATGTGGAAAGTTAACCTAAGGTGTTTCCATTAGGTTTGCAGTAGGTGCTTTGGTGTGAAATTGAAATGTATACTATTTGTATTGTCTAAGCTTTGCATGCACTCAGATAACAACTTTTTTGTTTTGATGTGTACAGCCATGAAACAACTTTCAAACTACTCATAATCATGTGGGAAGTTAACCTAAGGTGTTTCCATTAGGTTTGCAGTAAGTGCTTTGGTGTAAAATTGAAATGTATACTATTTGTATTGTCTAAGCATTGGATGCACTCAGATAACAACTTTTTTGTGTTGATGTCTACAGCCATGAAACAACTTTCAAACTACTCACAATCATGTGGAAAGTTAACCTAAGGTGTTTCCATTAGGTTTGCAGTAGGTGCTTTGGTGTAAAATTGAAATGTATACTATTTGTATTGTCTAAGCATTGCATGCACTCAGATAACAACTTTTTTGTTTTGATGTGTACAGCCATGACACAACTTTCAAACTACTCACAATCATGTGGAAAGTTAACCTAAGGTGTTTCCATTAGGTTTGCAGTAGGTGCTTTGGTGTAAAATTGAAATGTATACTATTTGTATTGTCTAAGCATTGCATGCACTCAGATAACAACTTTTTTGTGTTGATGTGTACAGCCATGAAACAACTTTCAAACTACTCATAATCATGTGGAAAGTTAACCTAAAGTGTTTCCTTTAGGTTTGCAGTAAGTGCTTTGGTGTAAAATTGAAATGTATACTATTTGTATTGTCTAAACATTGCATGCACTCAGATAACAACTTTTTTGTGTTGATGTGTACAGCCATGAAAGAACTTTCAAACTACTCATAATCATGTGGGAAGTTAACCTAAGGTGTTTCCATTAGGTTTGCCGTAAGTGGTTTGGAGTAAAATTGAAATGTATACTATTTGTATTGTCTAAGCATTGCATGCACTGAGATAACAACTTTTTTGTGTTGATGTCTACAGCCATGAAACAACTTTCAAACTACTCACAATCATGTGGAAAGTTAACCTAAGGTGTTTCCATTAGGTTTGCAGTAGGTGCTTTGGTGTAAAATTGAAATGTATACTATTTGTATTGTCTAAGCATTGCATGCACTCAGATAACAACTTTTTTGTTTTGATGTGTACAGCCATGAAACAACTTTCAAACTACTCATAATCATGTGGGAAGTTAACCTAAGGTGTTTCCATTAGGTTTGCAGTAAGTGCTTTGGTGTAAAATTGAAATGTATACTATTTGTATTGTCTAAGCATTGGATGCACTCAGATAACAACTTTTTTGTGTTGATGTCTACAGCCATGAAACAACTTTCAAACTACTCACAATCATGTGGAAAGTTAACCTAAGGTGTTTCCATTAGGTTTGCAGTAGGTACTTTGTTGTAAAATTGAAATGTATACTATTTGTATTGTCTAAGCATTGCATGCACTCAGATAACAACTTTTTTGTTTTGATGTGTACAGCCATGAAACAACTTTCAAACTCCTCATAATTCTGTGGAAAGTTAACCTAAAGTGTTTCCATTAGGTTTGCAGTAAGTGCTTTGGTGTAAAATTGAAATGTATGCTATTTGTATTGTCTAAGCATTGGATCCACTCAGATAACAACTTTTTTGTGTTGATGTCTCCAGCCATGAAACAACTTTCAAACTACTCACAATCATGTGGAAAGTTAACCTAAGGTGTTTCCATTAGGTTTGCAGTAGGTGCTTTGGTGTAAAATTGAAATGTATACTATTTGTATTGTCTAAGCATTGCATGCACTCAGATAACAACTTTTTTGTGTTGATGTGTACAGCCATGAAACAACTTTCAAACTACTCATAATCATGTGCAAAGTTAACCTAAAGTGTTTCCATTAGGTTTGCAGTAAGTGCTTTGGTGTAAAATTGAAATGTATACTATTTCTATTGTCTAATCATTGCATGCACTCAGATAACAACTTTTTTGTGTTGATGTGTACAGCCATGAAACAACTTTCAAACTACTCATAATCATGTGGGAAGTTAACCGAAGGTGTTTCCATTAGGTTTGCAGTAAGTGGTTTGGAGTAAAATTGAAATGTATACTATTTGTATTGTCTAAGCATTGCATGCACTGAGATAACAACTTTTTTGTGTTGATGTCTACAGCCATCAAACAACTTTCAAACTACTCACAATCATGTGGAAAGTTAACCTAAGGTGTTTCCATTAGGTTTGCAGTAGGTGCTTTGGTGTAAAATTGAAATGTATACTATTTGTATTGTCTAAGCATTGCATGCACTCAGATAACAACTTTTTTGTTTTGATGTGTACAGCC
This sequence comes from Mobula birostris, assembly GCF_030028105.1. Classification (NCBI taxonomy): domain Eukaryota; kingdom Metazoa; phylum Chordata; class Chondrichthyes; order Myliobatiformes; family Myliobatidae; genus Mobula; species Mobula birostris. The sequence goes on from NW_027275074.1 coordinate 22,825, forward strand.
ATGAAACAACTTTCAAACTACTCATAATCATGTGGGAAGTTAACCTAAGGTGTTTCCATTAGGTTTGCAGTAAGTGCTTTGGTGTAAAATTGAAATGTATACTATTTGTATTGTCTAAGCATTGCATGCACTCAGATAACAACTTTTTTGTTTTGATGTGTACAGCCATGAAACAACTTTCAAACTACTCATAATCATGTGGAAAGTTAACCTAAAGTGTTTCCATTAGGTTTGCAGTAAGTGCTTTCGTGTAAAATTGAAATGTATACTATTTGTATTGTCTAAGCATTGGATGCACTCAGATAACAACTTTTTTGTGTTGATGTCTACAGCCATGAAACAACTTTCAAACTACTCACAATCATGTGGAAAGTTAACCTAAGGTGTTTCCATTAGGTTTGCAGTAGGTGCTTTGGTGTAAAATTGAAATGTATACTATTTGTATTGTCTAAGCATTGCATGCACTCAGATAACAACTTTTTTGTGTTGATGTGTACCGCCATGAAACAACTTTCAAACTACTCATAATCATGTGGGAAGTTAACCTAAGGTGTTTCCATTAGGTTTGCAGTAAGTGGTTTGGAGTAAAATTGAAATGTATACTATTTGTATTGTCTAAGCATTGCATGCACTGAGATAACAACTTTTTTGTGTTGATGTCTACAGCCATGAAACAACTTTCAAACTACTCACAATCATGTGGAAAGTTAACCTAAGGTGTTTCCATTAGGTTTGCAGTAGGTGCTTTGGTGTAAAATTGAAATGTATACTATTTGTATTGTCTAAGCATTGCATGCACTCAGATAACAACTTTTTTGTTTTGATGTGTACAGCCATGAAACAACTTTCAAACTACTCATAATCATGTGGGAAGTTAACCTAAGGTGTTTCCATTAGGTTTGCAGTAAGTGCTTTGGTGTAAAATTGAAATGTATACTATTTGTATTGTCTAAGCATTGCATGCACTCAGATAACAACTTTTTTGTTTTGATGTGTACAGCCATGAAACAACTTTCAAACTACTCATAATCATGTGGAAAGTTAACCTAAAGTGTTTCCATTAGGTTTGCAGTAAGTGCTTTGGTGTAAAATTGAAATGTATACTATTTGTATTGTCTAAGCATTGGATGCACTCAGATAACAACTTTTTTGTGTTGATGTCTACAGCCATGAAACAACTTTCAAACTACTCACAATCATGTGGAAAGTTAACCTAAGGTGTTTCCATTAGGTTTGCAGTAGGTGCTTTGGTGTAAAATTGAAATGTATACTATTTGTATTGTCTAAGCATTGCATGCACTCAGATAACAACTTTTTTGTGTTGATGTGTACCGCCATGAAACAACTTTCAAACTACTCATAATCATGTGGGAAGTTAACCTAAGGTGTTTCCATTAGGTTTGCAGTAAGTGGTTTGGAGTAAAATTGAAATGTATACTATTTGTATTGTCTAAGCATTGCATGCACTGAGATAACAACTTTTTTGTGTTGATGTCTACAGCCATGAAACAACTTTCAAACTACTCACAATCATGTGGAAAGTTAACCTAAGGTGTTTCCATTAGGTTTGCAGTAGGTGCTTTGGTGTAAAATTGAAATGTATACTATTTGTATTGTCTAAGCATTGCATGCACTCAGAAAACAACTTTTTTGTTTTGATGTGTACAGCCATGAAACAACTTTCAAACTACTCATAATCATGTGGGAAGTTAACCTAAGGTGTTTCCATTAGGTTTGCAGTAAGTGCTTTGGTGTAAAATTGAAATGTATACTATTTGTATTGTCTAAGCATTGGATGCACTCAGATAACAACTTTTTTGTGTTGATGTCTACAGCCATGAAACAACTTTCAAACTACTCACAATCATGTGGAAAGTTAACCTAAGGTGTTTCCATTAGGTTTGCAGTAGGTGCTTAGGTGTAAAATTGAAATGTATACTATTTGTATTGTCTAAGCATTGCATGCACTCAGATAACAACTTTTTTGTTTTGAAGTGTACAGCCATGAAACAACTTTCAAACTACTCATAATCATGTGGAAAGTTAACCTAAAGTGTTTCCATTAGGTTTGCAGTAAGTGCTTTGGTGTAAAATTGAAATGTATACTATTTGTATTGTCTAAGCATTGGATGCACTCAGATAACAACTTTTTTGTGTTGATGTCTACAGCCATGAAACAACTTTCAAACTACTCGCAATCATGTGGAAAGTTAACCTAAGGTGTTTCCATTAGGTTTGCAGTAGGTGCTTTGGTGTAAAATTGAAATGTATACTATTTGTATTGTCTAAGCATTGCATGCACTCAGATAACAACTTTTTTGTGTTGATGTGTACAGCCATGAAACAACTTTCAAACTACTCATAATCATGTGGAAAGTTAACCTAAAGTGTTTCCATTAGGTTTGCTGTAAGTGCTTTGGTGTAAAATTGAAATGAATACTATTTGTATTGTCTAAGCATTGCATGCACTCAGATAACAACTTTTTTGTGTTGATGTGTACAGCCATGAAACAACTTTCAAACTACTCATAATCATGTGGGAAGTTAACCTAAGGTGTTTCCATTAGGTTTGCAGTAAGTGGTTTGGAGTAAAATTGAAATGTATACTATTTGTATTGTCTAAGCATTGCATGCACTGAGATAACAACTTTTTTGTGTTGATGTCTACAGCCATGAAACAACTTTCAAACTACTCATAATCATGTGGAAAGTTAACCTAAAGTGTTTCCATTAGGTTTGCAGTAAGTGCTTTGGTGTAAAATTGAAATGTATACTATTTGTATTGTCTAAGCATTGGATGCAATCAGATAACAACTTTTTTGTGTTGATGTCTACAGCCATGAAACAACTTTCAAACTACTCACAATCATGTGGAAAGTTAACTTAAGGTGTTTCCATTAGGTTTGCAGTAGGTGCTTTGGTGTAAAATTGAAATGTATTCTATTTGTATTGTCTAAGCATTGCATGCACTCAGATAACAACTTTTTTGTGTTGATGTGTACAGCCATGAAACAACTTTCAAACTACTCATAATCATGTGGAAAGTTAACCTAAAGTGTTTCCATTAGGTTTGCAGTAAGTGCTTTGGTGTAAAATTGAAATGTATACTATTTGTATTGTCTAAGCATTGCATGCACTCAGATAACAACTTTCTTGTGTTGATGTCTACAGCCATGAAACAACTTTCAAACTACTCACAATCATGTGGAAAGTTAACCTAAGGTGTTTCCATTAGGTTTGCAGTAGGTGCTTTGGTGTAAAATTGAAATGTATACTATTTGTATTGTCTAAGCATTGCATGCACTCAGATAACAACTTTTTTGTGTTGATGTGTACCGCCATGAAACAACTTTCAAACTACTCATAATCATGTGGGAAGTTAACCTAAGGTGTTTGCATTAGGTTTGCAGTAAGTGGTTTGGAGTAAAATTGAAATGTATACTATTTGTATTGTCTAAGCATTGCATGCACTGAGATAACAACTTTTTTGTGTTGATGTCTACAGCCATGAAACAACTTTCAAACTATTCACAATCATGTGGAAAGTTAACCTAAGGTGTTTCCATTAGGTTTGCAGTAGGTGCTTTGGTGTAAAATTGAAATGTATACTATTTGTATTGTCTAAGCATTGCATGCACTCAGATAACAACTTTTTTGTTTTGATGTGTACAGCCATGAAACAACTTTCAAACTACTCATAATCATGTGGGAAGTTAACCTAAGGTGTTTCCATTAGGTTTGCAGTAAGTGCTTTGGTGTAAAATTGAAATGTATACTATTTGTATTGTCTAAGCATTGGATGCACTCAGATAACAACTTTTTTGTGTTGATGTCTACAGCCATGAAACAACTTTCAAACTACTCACAATCATGTGGAAAGTTAACCTAAGGTGTTTCCATTAGGTTTGCAGTAGGTGCTTAGGTGTAAAATTGAAATGTATACTATTTGTATTGTCTAAGCATTGCATGCACTCAGATAACAACTTTTTTGTGTTGATGTGTACAGCCATGAAACAACTTTCAAACTACTCATAATCATGTGGAAAGTTAACCTAAAGTGTTTCCATTAGGTTTGCTGTAAGTGCTTTGGTGTAAAATTGAAATGAATACTATTTGTATTGTCTAAGCATTGCATGCACTCAGATAACAACTTTTTTGTGTTGATGTGTACAGCCATGAAACAACTTTCAAACTACTCATAATCATGTGGGAAGTTAACCTAAGGTGTTTCCATTAGGTTTGCAGTAAGTGGTTTGGAGTAAAATTGAAATGTATACTATTTGTATTGTCTAAGCATTGCATGCACTGAGATAACAACTTTTTTGTGTTGATGTCTACAGCCATGAAACAACTTTCAAACTACTCATAATCATGTGGAAAGTTAACCTAAAGTGTTTCCATTAGGTTTGCAGTAAGTGCTTTGGTGTAAAATTGAAATGTATACTATTTGTATTGTCTAAGCATTGGATGCAATCAGATAACAACTTTTTTGTGTTGATGTCTACAGCCATGAAACAACTTTCAAACTACTCACAATCATGTGGAAAGTTAACTTAAGGTGTTTCCATTAGGTTTGCAGTAGGTGCTTTGGTGTAAAATTGAAATGTATTCTATTTGTATTGTCTAAGCATTGCATGCACTCAGATAACAACTTTTTTGTGTTGATGTGTACAGCCATGAAACAACTTTCAAACTACTCATAATCATGTGGAAAGTTAACCTAAAGTGTTTCCATTAGGTTTGCAGTAAGTGCTTTGGTGTAAAATTGAAATGTATACTATTTGTATTGTCTAAGCATTGCATGCACTCAGATAACAACTTTCTTGTGTTGATGTCTACAGCCATGAAACAACTTTCAAACTACTCACAATCATGTGGAAAGTTAACCTAAGGTGTTTCCATTAGGTTTGCAGTAGGTGCTTTGGTGTAAAATTGAAATGTATACTATTTGTATTGTCTAAGCATTGCATGCACTCAGATAACAACTTTTTTGTGTTGATGTGTACCGCCATGAAACAACTTTCAAACTACTCATAATCATGTGGGAAGTTAACCTAAGGTGTTTCCATTAGGTTTGCAGTAAGTGGTTTGGAGTAAAATTGAAATGTATACTATTTGTATTGTCTAAGCATTGCATGCACTGAGATAACAACTTTTTTGTCTTGATGTCTACAGCCATGAAACAACTTTCAAACTACTCACAATCATGTGGAAAGTTAACCTATGGTGTTTCCATTAGGTTTGCAGTAGGTGCTTTGGTGTAAAATTGAAATGTATACTATTTGTATTGTCTAAGCATTGCATGCACTCAGATAACAACTTTTTTGTTTTGATGTGTACAGCCATGAAACAACTTTCAAACTACTCATAATCATGTGGGAAGTTAACCTAAGGTGTTTCCATTAGGTTTGCAGTAAGTGCTTTGGTGTAAAATTGAAATGTATACTATTTGTATTGTCTAAGCATTGGATGCACTCAGATAACAACTTTTTTGTGTTGATGTCTACAGCCATGAAACAACTTTCAAACTACTCACAATCATGTGGAAAGTTAACCTAAGGTGTTTCCATTAGGTTTGCAGTAGGTGCTTTGGTGTAAAATTGAAATGTATACTATTTGTATTGTCTAAGCATTGCATGCACTCAGATAACAACTTTTTTGTTTTGATGTGTACAGCCATGAAACAACTTTCAAACTACTCATAATCATGTGGAAAGTTAACCTAAAGTGTTTCCATTAGGTTTGCAGTAAGTGCTTTGGTGTAAAATTGAAATGTATACTATTTGTATTGTCTAAGCATTGCATGCACTCAGATAACAACTTTCTTGTGTTGATGTCTACAGCCATGAAACAACTTTCAAACTACTCACAATCATGTGGAAAGTTAACCTAAGGTGTTTCCATTAGGTTTGCAGTAGGTGCTTTGGTGTAAAATTGAAATGTATACTATTTGTATTGTCTAAGCATTGCATGCACTCAGATAACAACTTTTTTGTGTTGATGTGTACCGCCATGAAACAACTTTCAAACTACTCATAATCATGTGGGAAGTTAACCTAAGGTGTTTCCATTAGGTTTGCAGTAAGTGGTTTGGAGTAAAATTGAAATGTATACTATTTGTATTGTCTAAGCATTGCATGCACTGAGATAACAACTTTTTTGTCTTGATGTCTACAGCCATGAAACAACTTTCAAACTACTCACAATCATGTGGAAAGTTAACCTATGGTGTTTCCATTAGGTTTGCAGTAGGTGCTTTGGTGTAAAATTGAAATGTATACTATTTGTATTGTCTAAGCATTGCATGCACTCAGATAACAACTTTCTTGTGTTGATGTCTACAGCCATGAAACAACTTTCAAACTACTCACAATCATGTGGAAAGTTAACCTAAGGTGTTTCCATTAGGTTTGCAGTAGGTGCTTTGGTGTAAAATTGAAATGTATACTATTTGTATTGTCTAAGCATTGCATGCACTCAGATAACAACTTTTTTGTGTTGATGTGTACCGCCATGAAACAACTTTCAAACTACTCATAATCATGTGGGAAGTTAACCTAAGGTGTTTCCATTAGGTTTGCAGTAAGTGGTTTGGAGTAAAATTGAAATGTATACTATTTGTATTGTCTAAGCATTGCATGCACTGAGATAACAACTTTTTTGTCTTGATGTCTACAGCCATGAAACAACTTTCAAACTACTCACAATCATGTGGAAAGTTAACCTATGGTGTTTCCATTAGGTTTGCAGTAGGTGCTTTGGTGTAAAATTGAAATGTATACTATTTGTATTGTCTAAGCATTGCATGCACTCAGATAACAACTTTTTTGTTTTGATGTGTACAGCCATGAAACAACTTTCAAACTACTCATAATCATGTGGGAAGTTAACCTAAGGTGTTTCCATTAGGTTTGCAGTAAGTGCTTTGGTGTAAAATTGAAATGTATACTATTTGTATTGTCTAAGCATTGGATGCACTCAGATAACAACTTTTTTGTGTTGATGTCTACAGCCATGAAACAACTTTCAAACTACTCACAATCATGTGGAAAGTTAACCTAAGGTGTTTCCATTAGGTTTGCAGTAGGTGCTTTGGTGTAAAATTGAAATGTATACTATTTGTATTGTCTAAGCATTGCATGCACTCAGATAACAACTTTTTTGTTTTGATGTGTACAGCCATGAAACAACTTTCAAACTACTCATAATCATGTGGAAAGTTAACCTAAAGTGTTTCCATTAGGTTTGCAGTAAGTGCTTTGGTGTAAAATTGAAATGTATACTATTTGTATTGTCTAAGCATTGGATGCACTCAGATAACAACTTTTTTGTGTTGATGTCTACAGCCATGAAAGAACTTTCAAACTACTCGCAATCATGTGGAAAGTTAACCTAAGGTGTTTCCATTAGGTTTGCCGTAGGTGCTTTGGTGTAAAATTGAAATGTATACTATTTGTATTGTCTAAGCATTGCATGCACTCAGATAACAACTTTTTTGTGTTGATGTGTACAGCCATGAAACAACTTTCAAACTACTCATAATCATGTGGAAAGTTAACCTAAAGTGTTTCCATTAGGTTTGCTGTAAGTGCTTTGGTGTAAAATTGAAATGTATACTATTTGTATTGTCTAAGCATTGCATGCACTCAGATAACAACTTTTTTGTGTTGATGTGTACAGCCATGAAACAACTTTCAAACTACTCATAATCATGTGGGAAGTTAACCTAAGGTGTTTCCATTAGGTTTGCAGTAAGTGGTTTGGAGTAAAATTGAAATGTATACTATTTGTATTGTCTAAGCATTGCATGCACTCAGATAACAACTTTCTTGTGTTGATGTGTACAGCCATGAAACAACTTTCAAACTACTCATAATCATGTGGGAAGTTAACCTAAGGTGTTTCCATTAGGTTTGCAGTAAGTACTTTGGTGTAAAATTGAAATGTATACTGCTTTTATGTCAAAGCATTCTATTCACTGTGAAATCAACTTTTTTGTCTTTATGTGCAAAGGTATGAAACAACTTTCAGACATATCAGAATCATTTGGGAAGTTAACCTAAAGTGTTTCCATTAGGTTTGCAGTAAGTGCTTTGGTGTAAAATTGAAATGTATACTATTTGTATTGTCTAAGCATTGCATGCACTGAGATAACAACTTTTTTGTGTTGATGTGTACAGCCATGACACAACTTTCAAACTACTCAAAATCATGTGGGAAGTTAACCTAAGGTGTTTCCATTAGGTTTGCAGTAAGTGCTTTGGAGTAAAATTGAAATGTATACTATTTGTATTGTCTAAGCATTGCATGCACTCAGATAACAACTTTTTTGTTTTGATGTGTACAGCCATGAAACAACTTTCAAACTACTCATAATCATGTGGGAAGTTAACCTAAGGTGTTTCCATTAGGTTTGCAGTAAGTGGTTTGGAGTAAAATTGAAATGTATACTATTTGTATTGTCTAAGCATTGCATGCACTGAGATAACAACTTTTTTGTGTTGATGTCTACAGCCATGAAACAACTTTCAAACTACTCATAATCATGTGGAAAGTTAACCTAAAGTGTTTCCATTAGGTTTGCAGTAAGTGCTTTGGTGTAAAATTGAAATGTATACTATTTGTATTGTCTAAGCATTGCATGCACTCAGATAACAACTTTTTTGTGTTGATGTGTACAGCCATGAAACAACTTTCAAACTACTCATAATCATGTGGAAAGTTAACCTAAAGTGTTTCCATTAGGTTTGCAGTAAGTGCTTTGGTGTAAAATTGAAATGTATACTATTTGTATTGTCTAAGCATTGCATGCACTCAGATAACAACTTTCTTGTGTTGATGTGTACAGCCATTAAACAACTTTCAAACTACTCATAATCATGTGGGAAGTTAACCTAAGGTGTTTCCATTAGGTTTGCAGTAAGTACTTTGGTGTAAAATTGAAATGTATACTGCTTTTATGTCAAAGCATTCTATTCACTGTGAAATCAACTTTTTTGTCTTTATGTGCACAGTAATGAAACAACTTTCAGACATCTCAGAATCATGTGGGAAGTTAATCTAAGTTGTTTCCATTAGGTTTGCAGTAAGTGCTTTGGTGTAAAATTGAAATGTATACTATTTGTATTGTCTAAGCATTGCATGCACTTAGATAGCAACTTTTTTGTGTTGATGTGTACAGCCATGAAACAACTTTCAAACTACTCATAATCATGTGGAAAGTTAACCTAAAGTGTTTCCATTAGGGTTGCAGTAAGTGCTTTGGTGTAAAATTGAAATGTATACTATTTGTATTGTCTAAGCATTGCATGCACTGAGATAACAACTTTTTTGTGTTGATGTGTACAGCCATGAAACAACTTTCAAACTACTCATAATCATGTGGGAAGTTAACCTAAGGTGTTTCCATTAGGTTTGCAGTAAGTACTTTGGTGTAAAATTGAAATGTGTACTACTTTTATGTCAAAGCATTCTATTCACTGTGAAATCAACTTTTTTGTCTTTATGTGCAAAGGTATGAAACAACTTTCAGACATATCAGAATCATTTGGGAAGTTAACCTAAAGTGTTTCCATTAGGTTTGCAGTAAGTGCTTTGGTGTAAAATTGAAATGTATACTATTTGTATTGTCTAAGCATTGCATGCACTGAGATAACAACCTTTTTGTGTTGATGTCTACAGCCATGAAACAACTTTCAAACTACTCACAATCATGTGGAAAGTCAACCTAAGGTGTTTCCATTAGGTTTGCAGTAGGTGCTTTGGAGTAAAATTGAAATGTATACTATTTGTATTGTCTAAGCACTGCATGCACTCAGATAACAACTTTTTTGTGTTGATGTGTACAGCCATGAAACAACTTTCAAACTACTCATAATCATGTGGAAAGTTAACCTAAGGTGTTTCCATTAGGTTTGCAGTAAGTACTTTGGTGTAAAATTGAAATGTATACTGCTTTTATGTCAAAGCATTCTATTCACTGTGAAATCAACTTTTTTGTCTTTATGTGCACAGTAATGAAACAACTTTCAGACATCTCAGAATCATGTGGGAAGTTAATCTAAGTTGTTTCCATTAGGTTTGCAGTAAGTGCTTTGGTGTAAAATTGAAATGTATACTATTTGTATTGTCTAAGCATTGCATGCACTTAGATAGCAACTTTTTTGTGTTGATGTGTACAGCCATGAAACAACTTTGAAACTACTCATTATCATGTGGGAAGTTAACCTAAGGTGTTTCCATTAGTTTGCAGTAAGTACTTTGGTGTAAAATTCAGATGTGTACTACCTTAATGTCAGAGCATAGTAGTACTGAGAAAGTAACTTTTTTGTCTTGATGAACTGAGGCATGAAACAACTATAAACCTAGTCATACTCATCTGGTAAGTTAACCAAATGTGTTTGCATTAGGTTTGCAGTCAAGACTTTTGAGTACAATTGAAATGTATACTACTTTTATGTCAAAGCATTCTATTCACTGTGAAATCAACTTTTTTGTCTTTATGTGCACAGGTATGAAACAACTTTCAGACATCTCAGAATCATGTGGGAAGTTAACCTAAAGAGTTTCCATTAGGTTTGCAGTAAGTGCTTTGGTGTAAAATTGAAATGTATACTATTTGTATTGTCTAAGCATTGCATGCACTGAGATAACAACCTTTTTGTGTTGATGTCTACAGCCATGAAACAACTTTCAAACTACACACAATCATGTGGAAAGTTAACCTAAGGTGTTTCCATTAGGTTTGCAGTAGGTGCTTTGGAGTAAAATTGAAATGTATACTATTTGTATTGTCTAAGCATTGCATGCACTCAGATAACAACTTTTTTGTGTTGATGTGTACAGCCATGAAACAACTTTCAAACTACTCATAATCATGTGGAAAGTTAACCTAAAGTGTTTCCATTAGGTTTGCAGTAAGTGCTTTGGTGTAAAATTGAAATGTATACTGTTTGTATTGTCTAAGCATTGCATGCACTCAGATAACAACTTTTTTGTGTTGATGTGTACAGCCATGAAACAACTTTCAAACTACTCATAATCATGTGGGAAGTTAACCTAAGGTGTTTCCATTAGGTTTGCAGTAAGTGGTTTGGAGTAAAATTGAAATCTATACTATTTGTATTGTCTAAGCATTGCATGCACTGAGATAACAACTTTTTTGTGTTGATGTCTACAGCCATGAAACAACTTTCAAACTACTCACAATCATGTGGAAAGTTAACCTAAGGTGTTTCCATTAGGTTTGCAGTAGGTGCTTTGGTGTAAAATTGAAATGTATACTATTTGTATTGTCTAAGCATTGCATGCACTCAGATAACAACTTTTGTGTTTTGATCTGTACAGCCATGAAACAACTTTCAAACTACTCATAATCATGTGGGAAGTTAACCTAAGGTGTTTCCATTAGGTTTGCAGTAAGTGCTTTGGTGTAAAATTGAAATGTATACTATTTGTATTGTCTAAGCATTGGATGCACTCAGATAACAACTTTTTTGTGTTGATGTCTACAGCCATGAAACAACTTTCAAACTACTCACAATCATGTGGAAAGTTAACCTAAGGTGTTTCCATTAGGTTTGCAGTAGGTGCTTTGGTGTAAAATTGAAATGTATACTATTTGTATCGTCTAAGCATTGCATGCACTCAGATAACAACTTTTTTGTTTTGATGTGTACAGCCATGAAACAACTTTCAAACTACTCACAATCATGTGGAAAGTTAACCTAAGGTGTTTCCATTAGGTTTGCAGTAGGTGCTTTGGTGTAAAATTGAAATGTATACTATTTGTATTGTCTAAGCATTGCATGCACTCAGATAACAACTTTTTTGTTTTGATGTGTACAGCCATGAAACAACTTTCAAACTACTCATAATCATGTGGAAAGTTAACCTAAAGTGTTTCCATTAGGTTTGCAGTAAGTGCTTTGGTGTAAAATTGAAATGTATACTATTTGTATTGTCTAAGCATTGGATGCACTCAGATAACAACTTTTTTGTGTTGATGTCTACAGCCATGAAAGAACTTTCAAACTACTCGCAATCATGTGGAAAGTTAACCTAAGGTGTTTCCATTAGGTTTGCCGTAGGTGCTTTGGTGTAAAATTGAAATGTATACTATTTGTATTGTCTAAGCATTGCATGCACTCAGATAACAACTTTTTTGTGTTGATGTGTACAGCCATGAAACAACTTTCAAACTACTCATAATCATGTGGAAAGTTAACCTAAAGTGTTTCCATTAGGTTTGCTGTAAGTGCTTTGGTGTAAAATTGAAATGTATACTATTTGTATTGTCTAAGCATTGCATGCACTGAGATAACAACTTTTTTGTGTTGATGTGTACAGCCATGAAACAACTTTCAAACTACTCATAATCATGTGGGAAGTTAACCTAAGGTGTTTCCATTAGGTGTGCAGTAAGTGGTTTGGAGTAAAATTGAAATGTATACTATTTGTATTGTCTAAGCATTGCATGCACTGAGATAACAACTTTTTTGTGTTGATGTCTACAGCCATGAAACAACTTTCAAACTACTCATAATCATGTGGAAAGTTAACCTAAAGTGTTTCCATTAGGTTTGCAGTAAGTGCTTTGGTGTAAAATTGAAATGTATACTATTTGTATTGTCTAAGCATTGCATGCACTCAGATAACAACTTTTTTGTGTTGATGTGTACAGCCATGAAACAACTTTCAAACTACTCATAATCATGTGGAAAGTTAACCTAAAGTGTTTCCATTAGGTTTGCAGTAAGTGCTTTGGTGTAAAATTGAAATGTATACTATTTGTATTGTCTAAGCATTGCATGCTCTCAGATAACAACTTTCTTGTGTTGATGTGTACAGCCATGAAACAACTTTCAAACTACTCATAATCATGTGGGAAGTTAACCTAAGGTGTTTCCATTAGGTTTGCAGTAAGTACTTTGGTGTAAAATTGAAATGTATACTGCTTTTATGTCAAAGCATTCTATTCACTGTGAAATCAACTTTTTTGTCTTTATGTGCACAGTAATGAAACAACTTTCAGACATCTCAGAATCATGTGGGAAGTTAATCTAAGTTGTTTCCATTAGGTTTGCAGTAAGTGCTTTGGTGTAAAATTGAAATGTATACTATTTGTATTGTCTAAGCATTGCATGCACTTAGATAGCAACTTTTTTGTGTTGATGTGTACAGCCATGAAACAACTTTCAAACTACTCATAATCATGTGGAAAGTTAACCTAAAGTGTTTCCATTAGGGTTGCAGTAAGTGCTTTGGTGTAAAATTGAAATGTATACTATTTGTATTGTCTAAGCATTGCATGCACTGAGATAACAACTTTTTTGTGTTGATGTGTACAGCCATGAAACAACTTTCAAACTACTCATAATCATGTGGGAAGTTAACCTAAGGTGTTTCCATTAGGTTTGCAGTAAGTACTTTGGTGTAAAATTGAAATGTGTACTACTTTTATGTCAAAGCATTCTATTCACTGTGAAATCAACTTTTTTGTCTTTATGTGCAAAGGTATGAAACAACTTTCAGACATATCAGAATCATTTGGGAAGTTAACCTAAAGTGTTTCCATTAGGTTTGCAGTAAGTGCTTTGGTGTAAAATTGAAATGTATACTATTTGTATTGTCTAAGCATTGCATGCACTGAGATAACAACTTTTTTGTGTTGATGTGTACAGCCATGACACAACTTTCAAACTACTCAAAATCATGTGGGAAGTTAACCTAAGGTGTTTCCATTAGGTTTGCAGTAAGTGCTTTGGAGTAAAATTGAAATGTATACTATTTGTATTGTCTAAGCATTGCATGCACTGAGATAACAACTTTTTTGTGTTGATGTGTACAGCCATGAAACAACTTTCAAACTACTCACAATCATGTGGAAAGTTAACCTAAGGTGTTTCCATTAGGTTTGCAGTAGGTGCTTTGGTGTAAAATTCAGATGTGTACTACCTTAATGTCAGAGCATAGTAGTACTGAGAAAGTAACTTTTTTGTCTTGATGAACTGAGGCATGAAACAACTATAAACCTAGTCATACTCATCTGGTAAGTTAACCAAATGTGTTTGCATTAGGTTTGCAGTCAAGACTTTTGAGTACAATTGAAATGTATACTACTTTTATGTCAAAGCATTCTATTCACTGTGAAATCAACTTTTTTGTCTTTATGTGCACAGGTATGAAACAACTTTCAGACATCTCAGAATCATGTGGGAAGTTAACCTAAAGTGTTTCCATTAGGTTTGCAGTAAGTGCTTTGGTGTAAAATTGAAATGTATACTATTTGTATTGTCTAAGCATTGCATGCACTGAGATAACAACCTTTTTGTGTTGATGTCTACAGCCATGAAACAACTTTCAAACTACACACAATCATGTGGAAAGTTAACCTAAGGTGTTTCCATTAGGTTTGCAGTAGGTGCTTTGGAGTAAAATTGAAATGTATACTATTTGTATTGTCTAAGCATTGCATGCACTCAGATAACAACTTTTTTGTGTTGATGTGTACAGCCATGAAACAACTTTCAAACTACTCATAATCATGTGGAAAGTTAACCTAAAGTGTTTCCATTAGGTTTGCAGTAAGTGCTTTGGTGTAAAATTGAAATGTATACTGTTTGTATTGTCTAAGCATTGCATGCACTCAGATAACAACTTTTTTGTGTTGATGTCTACAGCCATGAAACAACTTTCAAACTACTCACAATCATGTGGGAAGTTAACCTAAGGTGTTTCCATTAGGTTTGCAGTAGGTGCTTTGGTGTAAAATTGAAATGTATACTATTTGTATTGTCTAAGCATTGCATGCACTCAGATAACAACTTTTGTGTTTTGATCTGTACAGCCATGAAACAACTTTCAAACTACTCATAATCATGTGGGAAGTTAACCTAAGGTGTTTCCATTAGGTTTGCAGTAAGTGCTTTGGTGTAAAATTGAAATGTATACTATTTGTATTGTCTAAGCATTGGATGCACTCAGATAACAACTTTTTTGTGTTGATGTCTACAGCCATGAAACAACTTTCAAACTACTCACAATCATGTGGAAAGTTAACCTAAGGTGTTTCCATTAGGTTTGCAGTAGGTGCTTTGGTGTAAAATTGAAATGTATACTATTTGTATTGTCTAAGCATTGGATGCACTCAGATAACAACTTTTTTGTGTTGATGTCTACAGCCATGAAACAACTTTCAAACTACTCACAATCATGTGGAAAGTTAACCTAAGGTGTTTCCATTAGGTTTGCAGTAGGTGCTTTGGTGTAAAATTGAAATGTATACTATTTGTATTGTCTAAGCATTGCATGCAGTCAGATAACAACTTTTTTGTATTGATGTGTACAGCCATGAAACAACTTTCAAACACCTCATAATCATGTGGAAAGTTAACCTAAAGTGTTTCCATTAGGTTTGCAGTAAGTGCTTTGGTGTAAAATTGAAATGTATGCTATTTGTACTGTCTAAGCATTGGATGCACTCAGATAACAACTTTTTTGTGTTGATGTCTACAGCCATGAAACAACTTTCAAACTACTCACAATCATGTGGAAAGTTAACCTAAGGTGTTTCCATTAGGTTTGCAGTAGGTGCTTTGGTGTAAAATTGAAATGTATACTATTTGTATTGTCTAAGCATTGCATGCACTCAGATAACAACTTTTTTGTGTTGATGTGTACAGCCATGAAACAACTTTCAAACTACTCATAATCATGTGGAAAGTTAACCTAAAGTGTTTCCATTAGGTTTGCAGTAAGTGCTTTGGTGTAAAATTGAAATGTATACTATTTGTATTGTCTAATCATTGCATGCACTCAGATAACAACTTTTTTGTGTTGATGTGTACAGCCATGAAACAACTTTCAAACTACTCATAATCATGTGGGAAGTTAACCGAAGGTGTTTCCATTAGGTTTGCAGTAAGTGGTTTGGAGTAAAATTGAAATGTATACTATTTGTATTGTCTAAGCATTGCATGCACTGAGATAACAACTTTTTTGTGTTAATGTCTACAGCCATCAAACAACTTTCAAACTACTCACAATCATGTGGAAAGTTAACCTAAGGTGTTTCCATTAGGTTTGCAGTAGGTGCTTTGGTGTAAAATTGAAATGTATACTATTTGTATTGTCTAAGCATTGCATGCACTCAGATAACAACTTTTTTGTTTTGATGTGTACAGCCATGAAACAACTTTCAAACTACTCATAATCATGTGGGAAGTTAACCTAAGGTGTTTCCATTAGGTTTGCAGTAAGTGCTTTGGTGTAAAATTGAAATGTATACTATTTGTATTGTCTAAGCATTGGATGCACTCAGATAGCAACTTTTTTGTGTTGATGTCTACAGCCATGAAACAACTTTCAAACTACTCACAATCATGTGGAAAGTTAACCTAAGGTGTTTCCATTAGGTTTGCAGTAGGTGCTTTGGTGTAAAATTGAAATGCATACTATTTGTATTGTCTAAGCATTGCATGCACTCAGATAACAACTTTTTTGTTTTGATGTGTACAGCCATGAAACAACTTTCAAACTACTCATAATCATGTGGAAAGTTAAACTAAAGTGTTTCCATTAGGTTTGCAGTAAGTGCTTTGGTGTAAAATTGAAATGTATACTATTTGTATTGTCTAAGCATTGGATGCACTCAGATAACAACTTTTTTGTGTTGATGTCTACAGCCATGAAACAACTTTCAAACTACTCATAATCATGTGGGAAGTTAACCTAAGGTGTTTCCATTAGGTTTGCAGTAAGTGGTTTGGAGTAAAATTGAAATGTATACTATTTGTATTGTCTAAGCATTGCATGCACTGAGATAACAACTTTTTTGTGTTGATGTCTACAGCCATGAAACAACTTTCAAACTACTCACAATCATGTGGAAAGTTAACCTAAGGTGTTTCCATTAGGTTTGCAGTAGGTGCTTTGGAGTAAAATTGAAATGTATACTATTTGTATTGTCTAAGCATTGCATGCACTCAGATAACAACTTTTTTGTGTTGATGTGTACAGCCATGAAACAACTTTCAAACTACTCATAATCATGTGGAAAGTTAACCTAAAGTGTTTCCATTAGGTTTGCAGTAAGTGCTTTGGTGTAAAATTGAAATGTATACTGTTTGTATTGTCTAAGCATTGCATGCACTCAGATAACAACTTTTTTGTGTTGATGTGTACAGCCATGAAACAACTTTCAAACTACTCATAATCATGTGGGAAGTTAACCTAAGGTGTTTCCATTAGGTTTGCAGTAAGTGGTTTGGAGTAAAATTGAAATCTATACTATTTGTATTGTCTAAGCATTGCATGCACTGAGATAACAACTTTTTTGTGTTGATGTCTACAGCCATGAAACAACTTTCAAACTACTCACAATCATGTGGAAAGTTAACCTAAGGTGTTTCCATTAGGTTTGCAGTAGGTGCTTTGGTGTAAAATTGAAATGTATACTATTTGTATTGTCTAAGCATTGCATGCACTCAGATAACAACTTTTGTGTTTTGATCTGTACAGCCATGAAACAACTTTCAAACTACTCATAATCATGTGGGAAGTTAACCTAAGGTGTTTCCATTAGGTTTGCAGTAAGTGCTTTGGTGTAAAATTGAAATGTATACTATTTGTATTGTCTAAGCATTGGATGCACTCAGATAACAACTTTTTTGTGTTGATGTCTACAGCCATGAAACAACTTTCAAACTACTCACAATCATGTGGAAAGTTAACCTAAGGTGTTTCCATTAGGTTTGCAGTAGGTGCTTTGGTGTAAAATTGAAATGTATACTATTTGTATTGTCTAAGCATTGGATGCACTCAGATAACAACTTTTTTGTGTTGATGTCTACAGCCATGAAACAACTTTCAAACTACTCACAATCATGTGGAAAGTTAACCTAAGGTGTTTCCATTAGGTTTGCAGTAGGTGCTTTGGTGTAAAATTGAAATGTATACTATTTGTATTGTCTAAGCATTGCATGCAGTCAGATAACAACTTTTTTGTATTGATGTGTACAGCCATGAAACAACTTTCAAACTCCTCATAATCATGTGGAAAGTTAACCTAAAGTGTTTCCATTAGGTTTGCAGTAAGTGCTTTGGTGTAAAATTGAAATGTATGCTATTTGTACTGTCTAAGCATTGGATGCACTCAGATAACAACTTTTTTGTGTTGATGTCTACAGCCATGAAACAACTTTCAAACTACTCACAATCATGTGGAAAGTTAACCTAAGGTGTTTCCATTAGGTTTGCAGTAGGTGCTTTGGTGTAAAATTGAAATGTATACTATTTGTATTGTCTAAGCATTGCATGCACTCAGATAACAACTTTTTTGTGTTGATGTGTACAGCCATGAAACAACTTTCAAACTACTCATAATCATGTGGAAAGTTAACCTAAAGTGTTTCCATTAGGTTTGCAGTAAGTGCTTTGGTGTAAAATTGAAATGTATACTATTTGTATTGTCTAATCATTGCATGCACTCAGATAACAACTTTTTTGTGTTGATGTGTACAGCCATGAAACAACTTTCAAACTACTCATAATCATGTGGGAAGTTAACCGAAGGTGATTCCATTAGGTTTGCAGTAAGTGGTTTGGAGTAAAATTGAAATGTATACTATTTGTATTGTCTAAGCATTGCATGCACTGAGATAACAACTTTTTTGTGTTAATGTCTACAGCCATCAAACAACTTTCAAACTACTCACAATCATGTGGAAAGTTAACCTAAGGTGTTTCCATTAGGTTTGCAGTAGGTGCTTTGGTGTAAAATTGAAATGTATACTATTTGTATTGTCTAAGCATTGCATGCACTCAGATAACAACTTTTTTGTTTTGATGTGTACAGCCATGAAACAACTTTCAAACTACTCATAATCATGTGGAAAGTTAAACTAAAGTGTTTCCATTAGGTTTGCAGTAAGTGCTTTGGTGTAAAATTGAAATGTATACTATTTGTATTGTCTAAGCATTGGATGCACTCAGATAACAACTTTTTTGTGTTGATGTCTACAGCCATGAAACAACTTTCAAACTACTCATAATCATGTGGGAAGTTAACCTAAGGTGTTTCCATTAGGTTTGCAGTAAGTGGTTTGGAGTAAAATTGAAATGTATACTATTTGTGTTGTCTAAGCATTGCATGCACTGAGATAACAACTTTTTTGTGTTGATGTCTACAGCCATGAAACAACTTTCAAACTACTCACAATCATGTGGAAAGTTAACCTAAGGTGTTTCCATTAGGTTTGCAGTAGGTGCTTTGGAGTAAAATTGAAATGTATACTATTTGTATTGTCTAAGCATTGCATGCACTCAGATAACAACTTTTTTGTGTTGATGTGTACAGCCATGAAACAACTTTCAAACTACTCATAATCATGTGGAAAGTTAACCTAAAGTGTTTCCATTAGGTTTGCAGTAAGTGCTTTGGTGTAAAATTGAAATGTATACTGTTTGTATTGTCTAAGCATTGCATGCACTCAGATAACAACTTTTTTGTGTTGATGTGTACAGCCATGAAACAACTTTCAAACTACTCATAATCATGTGGGAAGTTAACCTAAGGTGTTTCCATTAGGTTTGCAGTAAGTGGTTTGGAGTAAAATTGAAATCTATACTATTTGTATTGTCTAAGCATTGCATGCACTGAGATAACAACTTTTTTGTGTTGATGTCTACAGCCATGAAACAACTTTCAAACTACTCACAATCATGTGGAAAGTTAACCTAAGGTGTTTCCATTAGGTTGCAGTAGGTGCTTTGGTGTAAAATTGAAATGTATACTATTTGTATTGTCTAAGCATTGCATGCACTCAGATAACAACTTTTGTGTTTTGATCTGTACAGCCATGAAACAACTTTCAAACTACTCATAATCATGTGGGAAGTTAACCTAAGGTGTTTCCATTAGGTTTGCAGTAAGTGCTTTGGTGTAAAATTGAAATGTATACTATTTGTATTGTCTAAGCATTGGATGCACTCAGATAACAACTTTTTTGTGTTGATGTCTACAGCCATGAAACAACTTTCAAACTACTCACAATCATGTGGAAAGTTAACCTAAGGTGTTTCCATTAGGTTTGCAGTAGGTGCTTTGGTGTAAAATTGAAATGTATACTATTTGTATTGTCTAAGCATTGGATGCACTCAGATAACAACTTTTTTGTGTTGATGTCTACAGCCATGAAACAACTTTCAAACTACTCACAATCATGTGGAAAGTTAACCTAAGGTGTTTCCATTAGGTTTGCAGTAGGTGCTTTGGTGTAAAATTGAAATGTATACTATTTGTATTGTCTAAGCATTGCATGCAGTCAGATAACAACTTTTTTGTATTGATGTGTACAGCCATGAAACAACTTTCAAACTCCTCATAATCATGTGGAAAGTTAACCTAAAGTGTTTCCATTAGGTTTGCAGTAAGTGCTTTGGTGTAAAATTGAAATGTATGCTATTTGTACTGTCTAAGCATTGGATGCACTCAGATAACAACTTTTTTGTGTTGATGTCTACAGCCATGAAACAACTTTCAAACTACTCACAATCATGTGGAAAGTTAACCTAAGGTGTTTCCATTAGGTTTGCAGTAGGTGCTTTGGTGTAAAATTGAAATGTATACTATTTGTATTGTCTAAGCATTGCATGCACTCAGATAACAACTTTTTTGTGTTGATGTGTACAGCCATGAAACAACTTTCAAACTACTCATAATCATGTGGAAAGTTAACCTAAAGTGTTTCCATTAGGTTTGCAGTAAGTGCTTTGGTGTAAAATTGAAATGTATACTATTTGTATTGTCTAATCATTGCATGCACTCAGATAACAACTTTTTTGTGTTGATGTGTACAGCCATGAAACAACTTTCAAACTACTCATAATCATGTGGGAAGTTAACCGAAGGTGATTCCATTAGGTTTGCAGTAAGTGGTTTGGAGTAAAATTGAAATGTATACTATTTGTATTGTCTAAGCATTGCATGCACTGAGATAACAACTTTTTTGTGTTAATGTCTACAGCCATCAAACAACTTTCAAACTACTCACAATCATGTGGAAAGTTAACCTAAGGTGTTTCCATTAGGTTTGCAGTAGGTGCTTTGGTGTAAAATTGAAATGTATACTATTTGTATTGTCTAAGCATTGCATGCACTCAGATAACAACTTTTTTGTTTTGATGTGTACAGCCATGAAACAACTTTCAAACTACTCATAATCATGTGGGAAGTTAACCTAAGGTGTTTCCATTAGGTTTGCAGTAAGTGCTTTGGTGTAAAATTGAAATGTATACTATTTGTATTGTCTAAGCATTGGATGCACTCAGATAGCAACTTTTTTGTGTTGATGTCTACAGCCATGAAACAACTTTCAAACTACTCACAATCATGTGGAAAGTTAACCTAAGGTGTTTCCATTAGGTTTGCAGTAGGTGCTTTGGTGTAAAATTGAAATGCATACTATTTGTATTGTCTAAGCATTGCATGCACTCAGATAACAACTTTTTTGTTTTGATGTGTACAGCCATGAAACAACTTTCAAACTACTCATAATCATGTGGAAAGTTAAACTAAAGTGTTTCCATTAGGTTTGCAGTAAGTGCTTTGGTGTAAAATTGAAATGTATACTATTTGTATTGTCTAAGCATTGGATGCACTCAGATAACAACTTTTTTGTGTTGATGTCTACAGCCATGAAACAACTTTCAAACTACTCATAATCATGTGGGAAGTTAACCTAAGGTGTTTCCATTAGGTTTGCAGTAAGTGGTTTGGAGTAAAATTGAAATGTATACTATTTGTATTGTCTAAGCATTGCATGCACTCAGATAACAACTTTTTTGTGTTGATGTCTACAGCCATGAAACAACTTTCAAACTACTCACAATCATGTGGAAAGTTAACCTAAGGTGTTTCCATTAGGTTTGCAGTAGGTGCTTTGGTGTAAAATTGAAATGTATACTATTTGTATTGTCTAAGCATTGCATGCACTCAGATAACAACTTTTTTGTTTTGATGTGTACAGCCATGAAACAACTTTCAAACTACTCATAATCATGTGGGAAGTTAACCTAAGGTGTTTCCATTAGGTTTGCAGTAAGTGCTTTGGTGTAAAATTGAAATGTATACTATTTGTATTGTCTAAGCATTGGATGCACTCAGATAACAACTTTTTTGTGTTGATGTCTACAGCCATGAAACAACTTTCAAACTACTCACAATCATGTGGAAAGTTAACCTAAGGTGTTTCCATTAGGTTTGCAGTAGGTGCTTTGGTGTAAAATTGAAATGTATACTATTTGTATTGTCTAAGCATTGCATGCACTCAGATAACAACTTTTTTGTTTTGATGTGTACAGCCATGAAACAACTTTCAAACTACTCATAATCATGTGGGAAGTTAACCTAAGGTGTTTCCATTAGGTTTGCAGTAAGTGCTTTGGTGTAAAATTGAAATGTATACTATTTGTATTGTCTAAGCATTGGATGCACTCAGATGACAACTTTTTTGTGTTGATGTCTACAGCCATGAAACAACTTTCAATCTACTCACAATCATGTGGAAAGTTAACCTAAGGTGTTTCCATTAGGTTTGCAGTAGGTGCTTTGGTGTAAAATTGAAATGTATACTATTTGTATTGTCTAAGCATTGCATGCACTCAGATAACAACTTTTTTGTTTTGATGTGTACAGCCATGAAACAACTTTCAAACTACTCATAATCATGTGGAAAGTTAACCTAAAGTGTTTCCATTAGGTTTGCAGTAAGTGCTTTGGTGTAAAATTGAAATGTATACTATTTGTATTGTCTAAGCATTGCATGCACTCAGATAACAACTTTTTTGTGTTGATGTGTACAGCCATGAAACAACTTTCAAACTACTCATAATCATGTGGAAAGTTAACCTAAAGTGTTTCCTTTCGGTTTGCAGTAAGTGCTTTGGTGTAAAATTGAAATGTATACTATTTGTATTGTCTAAACATTGCATGCACTCAGATAACAACTTTTTTGTGTTGATGTGTACAGCCATGAAACAACTTTCAAACTACTCATAATCATGTGGGAAGTTAACCTAAGGTGTTTCCATTAGGTTTGCAGTAAGTGGTTTGGAGTAAAATTGAAATGTATACTATTTGTATTGTCTAAGCATTGCATGCACTGAGATAACAACTTTTTTGTGTTGATGTCTACAGCCATGAAACAACTTTCAAACTACTCACAATCATGTGGAAAGTTAACCTAAGGTGTTTCCATTAGGTTTGCAGTAGTTGCTTTGGTGTAAAATTGAAATGTATACTATTTGTATTGTCTAAGCATTGCATGCACTCAGATAACAACTTTTTCGTTTTGATGTGTACAGCCATGAAACAACTTTCAAACTACTCATAATCATGTGGGAAGTTAACCTAAGGTGTTTCCATTAGGTTTGCAGTAAGTGCTTTGGTGTAAAATTGAAATGTATACTATTTGTATTGTCTAAGCATTGGATGCACTCAGATAACAACTTTTTTGTGTTGATGTCTACAGCCATGAAACAACTTTCAAACTACTCACAATCATGTGGAAAGTTAACCTAAGGTGTTTCCATTAGGTTTGCAGTAAGTACTTTGGTGTAAAATTGAAATGTGTACTACTTTTATGTCAAAGCATTCTATTCACTGTGAAATCAACTTTTTTGTCTTTATGTGCAAAGGTATGAAACAACTTTCAGACATATCAGAATCATTTGGGAAGTTAACCTAAAGTGTTTCCATTAGGTTTGCAGTAAGTGCTTTGGTGTAAAATTGAAATGTATACTATTTGTATTGTCTAAGCATTGCATGCACTGAGATAACAACTTTTTTGTGTTGATGTGTACAGCCATGACACAACTTTCAAACTACTCAAAATCATGTGGGAAGTTAACCTAAGGTGTTTCCATTAGGTTTGCAGTAAGTGCTTTGGAGTAAAATTGAAATGTATACTATTTGTATTGTCTAAGCATTGCATGCACTGAGATAACAACTTTTTTGTGTTGATGTGTACAGCCATGAAACAACTTTCAAACTACTCACAATCATGTGGAAAGTTAACCTAAGGTGTTTCCATTAGGTTTGCAGTAGGTGCTTTGGTGTAAAATTCAGATGTGTACTACCTTAATGTCAGAGCATAGTAGTACTGAGAAAGTAACTTTTTTGTCTTGATGAACTGAGGCATGAAACAACTA
Organism: Mobula birostris; assembly: GCF_030028105.1. Classification (NCBI taxonomy): domain Eukaryota; kingdom Metazoa; phylum Chordata; class Chondrichthyes; order Myliobatiformes; family Myliobatidae; genus Mobula; species Mobula birostris. The sequence continues at coordinate 47,035 of NW_027275074.1, forward strand.
TAAACCTAGTCATACTCATCTGGTAAGTTAACCAAATGTGTTTGCATTAGGTTTGCAGTCAAGACTTTTGAGTACAATTGAAATGTATACTACTTTTATGTCAAAGCATTCTATTCACTGTGAAATCAACTTTTTTGTCTTTATGTGCACAGGTATGAAACAACTTTCAGACATCTCAGAATCATGTGGGAAGTTAACCTAAAGTGTTTCCATTAGGTTTGCAGTAAGTGCTTTGGTGTAAAATTGAAATGTATACTATTTGTATTGTCTAAGCATTGCATGCACTGAGATAACAACCTTTTTGTGTTGATGTCTACAGCCATGAAACAACTTTCAAACTACTCACAATCATGTGGAAAGTTAACCTAAGGTGTTTCCATTAGGTTTGCAGTAGGTGCTTTGGAGTAAAATTGAAATGTATACTATTTGTATTGTCTAAGCATTGCATGCACTCAGATAACAACTTTTTTGTGTTGATGTGTACAGCCATGAAACAACTTTCAAACTACTCATAATCATGTGGAAAGTTAACCTAAAGTGTTTCCATTAGGTTTGCAGTAAGTGCTTTGGTGTAAAATTGAAATGTATACTGTTTGTATTGTCTAAGCATTGCATGCACTCAGATAACAACTTTTTTGTGTTGATGTGTACAGCCATGAAACAACTTTCAAACTACTCATAATCATGTGGGAAGTTAACCTAAGGTGTTTCCATTAGGTTTGCAGTAAGTGGTTTGGAGTAAAATTGAAATCTATACTATTTGTATTGTCTAAGCATTGCATGCACTGAGATAACAACTTTTTTGTGTTGATGTCTACAGCCATGAAACAACTTTCAAACTACTCACAATCATGTGGAAAGTTAACCTAAGGTGTTTCCATTAGGTTTGCAGTAGGTGCTTTGGTGTAAAATTGAAATGTATACTATTTGTATTGTCTAAGCATTGCATGCACTCAGATAACAACTTTTGTGTTTTGATCTGTACAGCCATGAAACAACTTTCAAACTACTCATAATCATGTGGGAAGTTAACCTAAGGTGTTTCCATTAGGTTTGCAGTAAGTGCTTTGGTGTAAAATTGAAATGTATACTATTTGTATTGTCTAAGCATTGGATGCACTCAGATAACAACTTTTTTGTGTTGATGTCTACAGCCATGAAACAACTTTCAAACTACTCACAATCATGTGGAAAGTTAACCTAAGGTGTTTCCATTAGGTTTGCAGTAGGTGCTTTGGTGTAAAATTGAAATGTATACTATTTGTATCCTCTAAGCATTGCATGCACTCAGATAACAACTTTTTTGTTTTGATGTGTACAGCCATGAAACAACTTTCAAACTACTCATAATCATGTGCAAAGTTAACCTAAAGTGTTTCCATTAGGTTTGCAGTAGGTGCTTTGGTGTAAAATTGAAATGTATACTATTTGTATTGTCTAAGCATTGCATGCACTCAGATAACAACTTTTTTGTTTTGATGTGTACAGCCATGAAACAACTTTCAAACTCCTCATAATCATGTGGAAAGTTAACCTAAAGTGTTTCCATTAGGTTTGCAGTAAGTGCTTTGGTGTAAAATTGAAATGTATGCTATTTGTACTGTCTAAGCATTGGATGCACTCAGATAACAACTTTTTTGTGTTGATGTCTACAGCCATGAAACAACTTTCAAACTACTCACAATCATGTGGAAAGTTAACCTAAGGTGTTTCCATTAGGTTTGCAGTAGGTGCTTTGGTGTAAAATTGAAATGTATACTATTTGTATTGTCTAAGCATTGCATGCACTCAGATAACAACTTTTTTGTTTTGATGTGTACAGCCATGAAACAACTTTCAAACTACTCATAATCATGTGCAAAGTTAACCTAAAGTGTTTCCATTAGGTTTGCAGTAGGTGCTTTGGTGTAAAATTGAAATGTATACTATTTGTATTGTCTAAGCATTGCATGCACTCAGATAACAACTTTTTTGTTTTGATGTGTACAGCCATGAAACAACTTTCAAACTCCTCATAATCATGTGGAAAGTTAACCTAAAGTGTTTCCATTAGGTTTGCAGTAAGTGCTTTGGTGTAAAATTGAAATGTATGCTATTTGTACTGTCTAAGCATTGGATGCACTCAGATAACAACTTTTTTGTGTTGATGTCTACAGCCATGAAACAACTTTCAAACTACTCACAATCATGTGGAAAGTTAACCTAAGGTGTTTCCATTAGGTTTGCAGTAGGTGCTTTGGTGTAAAATTGAAATGTATACTATTTGTATTGTCTAAGCATTGCATGCACTCAGATAACAACTTTTTTGTGTTGATGTGTACAGCCATGAAACAACTTTCAAACTACTCATAATCATGTGGAAAGTTAACCTAAAGTGTTTCCATTAGGTTTGCAGTAAGTGCTTTGGTGTAAAATTGAAATGTATACTATTTGTATTGTCTAATCATTGCATGCACTCAGATAACAACTTTTTTGTGTTGATGTGTACAGCCATGAAACAACTTTCAAACTACTCATAATCATGTGGGAAGTTAACCGAAGGTGTTTCCATTAGGTTTGCAGTAAGTGGTTTGGAGTAAAATTGAAATGTATACTATTTGTATTGTCTAAGCATTGCATGCACTGAGATAACAACTTTTTTGTGTTAATGTCTACAGCCATCAAACAACTTTCAAACTACTCACAATCATGTGGAAAGTTAACCTAAGGTGTTTCCATTAGGTTTGCAGTAGGTGCTTTGGTGTAAAATTGAAATGTATACTAATTGTATTGTCTAAGCATTGCATGCACTCAGATAACAACTTTTTTGTTTTGATGTGTACAGCCATGAAACAACTTTCAAACTACTCATAATCATGTGGGAAGTTAACCTAAGGTGTTTCCATTAGGTTTGCAGTAAGTGCTTTGGTGTAAAATTGAAATGTATACTATTTGTATTGTCTAAGCATTGGATGCACTCAGATAGCAACTTTTTTGTGTTGATGTCTACAGCCATGAAACAACTTTCAAACTACTCACAATCATGTGGAAAGTTAACCTAAGGTGTTTCCATTAGGTTTGCAGTAGGTGCTTTGGTGTAAAATTGAAATGTATACTATTTGTATTGTCTAAGCATTGCATGCACTCAGATAACAACTTTTTTGTTTTGATGTGTACAGCCATGAAACAACTTTCAAACTACTCATAATCATGTGGAAAGTTAACCTAAAGTGTTTCCATTAGGTTTGCAGTAAGTGCTTTGGTGTAAAATTGAAATGTATACTATTTGTATTGTCTAAGCATTGGATGCACTCAGATAACAACTTTTTTGTGTTGATGTCTACAGCCATGAAACAACTTTCAAACTACTCACAATCATGTGGAACGTTAACCTAAGGTGTTTCCATTAGGTTTGCAGTAGGTGCTTTGGTGTAAAATTGAAATGTATACTATTTGTATTGTCTAAGCATTGCATGCAGTCAGATAACAACTTTTTTGTTTTGATGTGTACAGCCATGAAACAACTTTCAAACTCCTCATAATCATGTGGAAAGTTAACCTAAAGTGTTTCCATTAGGTTTGCAGTAAGTGCTTTGGTGTAAAATTGAAATGTATGCTATTTGTACTGTCTAAGCATTGGATGCACTCAGATAACAACTTTTTTGTGTTGATGTCTACAGCCATGAAACAACTTTCAAACTACTCACAATCATGTGGAAAGTTAACCTAAGGTGTTTCCATTAGGTTTGCAGTAGGTGCTTTGGTGTAAAATTGAAATGTATACTATTTGTATTGTCTAAGCATTGCATGCACTCAGATAACAACTTTTTTGTGTTGATGTGTACAGCCATGAAACAACTTTCAAACTACTCATAATCATGTGGAAAGTTAACCTAAAGTGTTTCCATTAGGTTTGCAGTAAGTGCTTTGGTGTAAAATTGAAATGTATACTATTTGTATTGTCTAATCATTGCATGCACTCAGATAACAACTTTTTTGTGTTGATGTGTACAGCCATGAAACAACTTTCAAACTACTCATAATCATGTGGGAAGTTAACCGAAGGTGTTTCCATTAGGTTTGCAGTAAGTGGTTTGGAGTAAAATTGAAATGTATACTATTTGTATTGTCTAAGCATTGCATGCACTGAGATAACAACTTTTTTGTGTTAATGTCTACAGCCATCAAACAACTTTCAAACTACTCACAATCATGTGGAAAGTTAACCTGTGTTTCCATTAGGTTTGCAGTAGGTGCTTTGGTGTAAAATTGAAATGTATACTATTTGTATTGTCTAAGCATTGCATGCACTCAGATAACAACTTTTTTGTTTTGATGTGTACAGCCATGAAACAACTTTCAAACTACTCATAATCATGTGGGAAGTTAACCTAAGGTGTTTCCATTAGGTTTGCAGTAAGTGCTTTGGTGTAAAATTGAAATGTATACTATTTGTATTGTCTAAGCATTGGATGCACTCAGATAGCAACTTTTTTGTGTTGATGTCTACAGCCATGAAACAACTTTCAAACTACTCACAATCATGTGGAAAGTTAACCTAAGGTGTTTCCATTAGGTTTGCAGTAGGTGCTTTGGTGTAAAATTGAAATGTATACTATTTGTATTGTCTAAGCATTGCAAGCACTCAGATAACAACTTTTTTGTTTTGATGTGTACAGCCATGAAACAACTTTCAAACTACTCATAATCATGTGGAAAGTTAACCTAAAGTGTTTCCATTAGGTTTGCAGTAAGTGCTTTGGTGTAAAATTGAAATGTATACTATTTGTATTGTCTAAGCATTGGATGCACTCAGATAACAACTTTTTTGTGTTGATGTCTACAGCCATGAAACAACTTTCAAACTACTCACAATCATGTGGAAAGTTAACCTAAGGTGTTTCCATTAGGTTTGCAGTAGGTGCTTTGGTGTAAAATTGAAATGTATACTATTTGTATTGTCTAAGCATTGCATGCAGTCAGATAACAACTTTTTTGTTTTGATGTGTACAGCCATGAAACAACTTTCAAACTCCTCATAATCATGTGGAAAGTTAACCTAAAGTGTTTCCATTAGGTTTGCAGTAAGTGCTTTGGTGTAAAATTGAAATGTATGCTATTTGTACTGTCTAAGCATTGGATGCACTCAGATAACAACTTTTTTGTGTTGATGTCTACAGCCATGAAACAACTTTCAAACTACTCACAATCATGTGGAAAGTTAACCTAAGGTGTTTCCATTAGGTTTGCAGTAGGTGCTTTGGTGTAAAATTGAAATGTATACTATTTGTATTGTCTAAGCATTGCATGCACTCAGATAACAACTTTTTTGTGTTGATGTGTACAGCCATGAAACAACTTTCAAACTACTCATAATCATGTGGAAAGTTAACCTAAAGTGTTTCCATTAGGTTTGCAGTAAGTGCTTTGGTGTAAAATTGAAATGTATACTATTTGTATTGTCTAATCATTGCATGCACTCAGATAACAACTTTTTTGTGTTGATGTGTACAGCCATGAAACAACTTTCAAACTACTCATAATCATGTGGGAAGTTAACCGAAGGTGTTTCCATTAGGTTTGCAGTAAGTGGTTTGGAGTAAAATTGAAATGTATACTATTTGTATTGTCTAAGCATTGCATGCACTGAGATAACAACTTTTTTGTGTTAATGTCTACAGCCATCAAACAACTTTCAAACTACTCACAATCATGTGGAAAGTTAACCTAAGGTGTTTCCATTAGGTTTGCAGTAGGTGCTTTGGTGTAAAATTGAAATGTATACTATTTGTATTGTCTAAGCATTGCATGCACTCAGATAACAACTTTTTTGTTTTGATGTGTACAGCCATGAAACAACTTTCAAACTACTCATAATCATGTGGGAAGTTAACCTAAGGTGTTTCCATTAGGTTTGCAGTAAGTGCTTTGGTGTAAAATTGAAATGTATACTATTTGTATTGTCTAAGCATTGGATGCACTCAGATAGCAACTTTTTTGTGTTGATGTCTACAGCCATGAAACAACTTTCAAACTACTCACAATCATGTTGAAAGTTAACCTAAGGTGTTTCCATTAGGTTTGCAGTAGGTGCTTTGGTGTAAAATTGAAATGCATACTATTTGTATTGTCTAAGCATTGCATGCACTCAGATAACAACTTTTTTGTTTTGATGTGTACAGCCATGAAACAACTTTCAAACTACTCATAATCATGTGGAAAGTTAAACTAAAGTGTTTCCATTAGGTTTGCAGTAAGTGCTTTGGTGTAAAATTGAAATGTATACTATTTGTATTGTCTAAGCATTGGATGCACTCAGATAACAACTTTTTTGTGTTGATGTCTACAGCCATGAAACAACTTTCAAACTACTCATAATCATGTGGGAAGTTAACCTAAGGTGTTTCCATTAGGTTTGCAGTAAGTGGTTTGGAGTAAAATTGAAATGTATACTATTTTTATTGTCTAAGCATTGCATGCACTGAGATAACAACTTTTTTGTGTTGATGTCTACAGCCATGAAACAACTTTCAAACTACTCACAATCATGTGGAAAGTTAACCTAAGGTGTTTCCATTAGGTTTGCAGTAGGTGCTTTGGTGTAAAATTGAAATGTATACTATTTGTATTGTCTAAGCATTGCATGCACTCAGATAACAACTTTTTTGTTTTGATGTGTACAGCCATGAAACAACTTTCAAACTACTCATAATCATGTGGAAAGTTAACCTAAAGTGTTTCCATTAGGTTTGCAGTAAGTGCTTTGGTGTAAAATTGAAATGTATACTATTTGTATTGTCTAAGCATTGGATGCACTCAGATAACAACTTTTTTGTGTTGATGTCTACAGCCATGAAACAACTTTCAAACTACTCACAATCATGTGGAACGTTAACCTAAGGTGTTTCCATTAGGTTTGCAGTAGGTGCTTTGGTGTAAAATTGAAATGTATACTATTTGTATTGTCTAAGCATTGCATGCAGTCAGATAACAACTTTTTTGTTTTGATGTGTACAGCCATGAAACAACTTTCAAACTCCTCATAATCATGTGGAAAGTTAACCTAAAGTGTTTCCATTAGGTTTGCAGTAAGTGCTTTGGTGTAAAATTGAAATGTATGCTATTTGTACTGTCTAAGCATTGGATGCACTCAGATAACAACTTTTTTGTGTTGATGTCTACAGCCATGAAACAACTTTCAAACTACTCACAATCATGTGGAAAGTTAACCTAAGGTGTTTCCATTAGGTTTGCAGTAGGTGCTTTGGTGTAAAATTGAAATGTATACTATTTGTATTGTCTAAGCATTGCATGCACTCAGATAACAACTTTTTTGTGTTGATGTGTACAGCCATGAAACAACTTTCAAACTACTCATAATCATGTGGAAAGTTAACCTAAAGTGTTTCCATTAGGTTTGCAGTAAGTGCTTTGGTGTAAAATTGAAATGTATACTATTTGTATTGTCTAATCATTGCATGCACTCAGATAACAACTTTTTTGTGTTGATGTGTACAGCCATGAAACAACTTTCAAACTACTCATAATCATGTGGGAAGTTAACCGAAGGTGTTTCCATTAGGTTTGCAGTAAGTGGTTTGGAGTAAAATTGAAATGTATACTATTTGTATTGTCTAAGCATTGCATGCACTGAGATAACAACTTTTTTGTGTTAATGTCTACAGCCATCAAACAACTTTCAAACTACTCACAATCATGTGGAAAGTTAACCTGTGTTTCCATTAGGTTTGCAGTAGGTGCTTTGGTGTAAAATTGAAATGTATACTATTTGTATTGTCTAAGCATTGCATGCACTCAGATAACAACTTTTTTGTTTTGATGTGTACAGCCATGAAACAACTTTCAAACTACTCATAATCATGTGGGAAGTTAACCTAAGGTGTTTCCATTAGGTTTGCAGTAAGTGCTTTGGTGTAAAATTGAAATGTATACTATTTGTATTGTCTAAGCATTGGATGCACTCAGATAGCAACTTTTTTGTGTTGATGTCTACAGCCATGAAACAACTTTCAAACTACTCACAATCATGTGGAAAGTTAACCTAAGGTGTTTCCATTAGGTTTGCAGTAGGTGCTTTGGTGTAAAATTGAAATGTATACTATTTGTATTGTCTAAGCATTGCAAGCACTCAGATAACAACTTTTTTGTTTTGATGTGTACAGCCATGAAACAACTTTCAAACTACTCATAATCATGTGGAAAGTTAACCTAAAGTGTTTCCATTAGGTTTGCAGTAAGTGCTTTGGTGTAAAATTGAAATGTATACTATTTGTATTGTCTAAGCATTGGATGCACTCAGATAACAACTTTTTTGTGTTGATGTCTACAGCCATGAAACAACTTTCAAACTACTCACAATCATGTGGAAAGTTAACCTAAGGTGTTTCCATTAGGTTTGCAGTAGGTGCTTTGGTGTAAAATTGAAATGTATACTATTTGTATTGTCTAAGCATTGCATGCAGTCAGATAACAACTTTTTTGTTTTGATGTGTACAGCCATGAAACAACTTTCAAACTCCTCATAATCATGTGGAAAGTTAACCTAAAGTGTTTCCATTAGGTTTGCAGTAAGTGCTTTGGTGTAAAATTGAAATGTATGCTATTTGTACTGTCTAAGCATTGGATGCACTCAGATAACAACTTTTTTGTGTTGATGTCTACAGCCATGAAACAACTTTCAAACTACTCACAATCATGTGGAAAGTTAACCTAAGGTGTTTCCATTAGGTTTGCAGTAGGTGCTTTGGTGTAAAATTGAAATGTATACTATTTGTATTGTCTAAGCATTGCATGCACTCAGATAACAACTTTTTTGTGTTGATGTGTACAGCCATGAAACAACTTTCAAACTACTCATAATCATGTGGAAAGTTAACCTAAAGTGTTTCCATTAGGTTTGCAGTAAGTGCTTTGGTGTAAAATTGAAATGTATACTATTTGTATTGTCTAATCATTGCATGCACTCAGATAACAACTTTTTTGTGTTGATGTGTACAGCCATGAAACAACTTTCAAACTACTCATAATCATGTGGGAAGTTAACCGAAGGTGTTTCCATTAGGTTTGCAGTAAGTGGTTTGGAGTAAAATTGAAATGTATACTATTTGTATTGTCTAAGCATTGCATGCACTGAGATAACAACTTTTTTGTGTTAATGTCTACAGCCATCAAACAACTTTCAAACTACTCACAATCATGTGGAAAGTTAACCTAAGGTGTTTCCATTAGGTTTGCAGTAGGTGCTTTGGTGTAAAATTGAAATGTATACTATTTGTATTGTCTAAGCATTGCATGCACTCAGATAACAACTTTTTTGTTTTGATGTGTACAGCCATGAAACAACTTTCAAACTACTCATAATCATGTGGGAAGTTAACCTAAGGTGTTTCCATTAGGTTTGCAGTAAGTGCTTTGGTGTAAAATTGAAATGTATACTATTTGTATTGTCTAAGCATTGGATGCACTCAGATAGCAACTTTTTTGTGTTGATGTCTACAGCCATGAAACAACTTTCAAACTACTCACAATCATGTTGAAAGTTAACCTAAGGTGTTTCCATTAGGTTTGCAGTAGGTGCTTTGGTGTAAAATTGAAATGCATACTATTTGTATTGTCTAAGCATTGCATGCACTCAGATAACAACTTTTTTGTTTTGATGTGTACAGCCATGAAACAACTTTCAAACTACTCATAATCATGTGGAAAGTTAAACTAAAGTGTTTCCATTAGGTTTGCAGTAAGTGCTTTGGTGTAAAATTGAAATGTATACTATTTGTATTGTCTAAGCATTGGATGCACTCAGATAACAACTTTTTTGTGTTGATGTCTACAGCCATGAAACAACTTTCAAACTACTCATAATCATGTGGGAAGTTAACCTAAGGTGTTTCCATTAGGTTTGCAGTAAGTGGTTTGGAGTAAAATTGAAATGTATACTATTTTTATTGTCTAAGCATTGCATGCACTGAGATAACAACTTTTTTGTGTTGATGTCTACAGCCATGAAACAACTTTCAAACTACTCACAATCATGTGGAAAGTTAACCTAAGGTGTTTCCATTAGGTTTGCAGTAGGTGCTTTGGTGTAAAATTGAAATGTATACTATTTGTATTGTCTAAGCATTGCATGCACTCAGATAACAACTTTTTTGTTTTGATGTGTACAGCCATGAAACAACTTTCAAACTACTCATAATCATGTGGGAAGTTAACCTAAGGTGTTTCCATTAGGTTTGCAGTAAGTGCTTTGGTGTAAAATTGAAATGTATACTATTTGTATTGTCTAAGCATTGGATGCACTCAGATAACAACTTTTTTGTGTTGATGTCTACAGCCATGAAACAACTTTCAAACTACTCACAATCATGTGGAAAGTTAACCTAAGGTGTTTCCATTAGGTTTGCAGTAGGTGCTTTGGTGTAAAATTGAAATGTATACTATTTGTATTGTCTAAGCATTGCATGCACTCAGATAACAACTTTTTTGTTTTGATGTGTACAGCCATGAAACAACTTTCAAACTACTCATAATCATGTGGGAAGTTAACCTAAGGTGTTTCCATTAGGTTTGCAGTAAGTGCTTTGGTGTAAAATTGAAATGTATACTATTTGTATTGTCTAAGCATTGGATGCACTCAGATAACAACTTTTTTGTGTTGATGTCTACAGCCATGAAACAACTTTCAAACTACTCACAATCATGTGGAAAGTTAACCTAAGGTGTTTCCATTAGGTTTGCAGTAGGTGCTTTGGTGTAAAATTGAAATGTATACTATTTGTATTGTCTAAGCATTGCATGCACTCAGATAACAACTTTTTTGTTTTGATGTGTACAGCCATGAAACAACTTTCAAACTACTCATAATCATGTGGGAAGTTAACCTAAGGTGTTTCCATTAGGTTTGCAGTAAGTGCTTTGGTGTAAAATTGAAATGTATACTATTTGTATTGTCTAAGCATTGGATGCACTCAGATAACAACTTTTTTGTGTTGATGTCTACAGCCATGAAACAACTTTCAAACTACTCACAATCATGTGGAAAGTTAACCTAAGGTGTTTCCATTAGGTTTGCAGTAGGTGCTTTGGTGTAAAATTGAAATGTATACTATTTGTATTGTCTAAGCATTGCATGCACTCAGATAACAACTTTTTTGTTTTGATGTGTACAGCCATGAAACAACTTTCAAACTACTCATAATCATGTGGAAAGTTAACCTAAAGTGTTTCCATTAGGTTTGCAGTAAGTGCTTTGGTGTAAAATTGAAATGTATACTATTTGTATTGTCTAAGTATTGCATGCACTCAGATAACAACTTTTTTGTGTTGATGTGTACAGCCATGAAACAACTTTCAAACTACTCATAATCATGTGGAAAGTTAACCTAAAGTGTTTCCTTTAGGTTTGCAGTAAGTGCTTTGGTGTAAAATTGAAATGTATACTATTTGTATTGTCTAAACATTGCATGCACTCAGATAACAACTTTTTTGTGTTGATGTGTACAGCCATGAAACAACTTTCAAACTACTCATAATCATGTGGGAAGTTAACCTAAGGTGTTTCCATTAGGTTTGCAGTAAGTGGTTTGGAGTAAAATTGAAATGTATACTATTTGTATTGTCTAAGCATTGCATGCACTGAGATAACAACTTTTTTGTGTTGATGTCTACAGCCATGAAACAACTTTCAAACTACTCACAATCATGTGGAAAGTTAACCTAAGGTGTTTCCATTAGGTTTGCAGTAGGTGCTTTGGTGTAAAATTGAAATGTATACTATTTGTATTGTCTAAGCATTGCATGCACTCAGATAACAACTTTTTTGTTTTGATGTGTACAGCCATGAAACAACTTTCAAACTACTCATAATCATGTGGGAAGTTAACCTAAGGTGTTTCCATTAGGTTTGCAGTAAGTGCTTTGGTGTAAAATTGAAATGTATACTATTTGTATTGTCTAAGCATTGGATGCACTCAGATAACAACTTTTTTGTGTTGATGTCTACAGCCATGAAACAACTTTCAAACTACTCACAATCATGTGGAAAGTTAACCTAAGGTGTTTCCATTAGGTTTGCAGTAGGTGCTTTGGTGTAAAATTGAAATGTATACTATTTGTATTGTCTAAGCATTGCATGCACTCAGATAACAACTTTTTTGTTTTGATGTGTACAGCCATGAAACAACTTTCAAACTCCTCATAATCATGTGGAAAGTTAACCTAAAGTGTTTCCATTAGGTTTGCAGTAAGTGCTTTGGTGTAAAATTGAAATGTATGCTATTTGTATTGTCTAAGCATTGGATGCACTCAGATAACAACTTTTTTGTGTTGATGTCTACAGCCATGAAACAACTTTCAAACTACTCACAATCATGTGGAAAGTTAACCTAAGGTGTTTCCATTAGGTTTGCAGTAGGTGCTTTGGTGTAAAATTGAAATGTATACTATTTGTATTGTCTAAGCATTGCATGCACTCAGATAACAACTTTTTTGTGTTGATGTGTACAGCCATGAAACAACTTTCAAACTACTCATAATCATGTGGAAAGTTAACCTAAAGTGTTTCCATTAGGTTTGCAGTAAGTGCTTTGGTGTAAAATTGAAATGTATACTATTTGTATTGTCTAAGCATTGCATGCACTCAGATAACAACTTTTTTGTGTTGATGTGTACAGCCATGAAACAACTTTCAAACTACTCATAATCATGTGGGAAGTTAACCTAAGGTGTTTCCATTAGGTTTGCAGTAAGTGGTTTGGAGTAAAATTGAAATGTATACTATTTGTATTGTCTAAGCATTGCATGCACTGAGATAACAACTTTTTTGTGTTGATGTCTACAGCCATGAAACAACTTTCAAACTACTCACAATCATGTGGAAAGTTAACCTAAGGTGTTTCCATTAGGTTTGCAGTAGGTGCTTTGGTGTAAAATTGAAATGTATACTATTTGTATTGTCTAAGCATTGCATGCACTCAGATAACAACTTTTTTGTTTTGATGTGTACAGCCATGAAACAACTTTCAAACTACTCATAATCATGTGGGAAGTTAACCTAAGGTGTTTCCATTAGGTTTGCAGTAAGTGCTTTGGTGTAAAATTGAAATGTATACTATTTGTATTGTCTAAGCATTGGATGCACTCAGATAACAACTTTTTTGTGTTGATGTCTACAGCCATGAAACAACTTTCAAACTACTCACAATCATGTGGAAAGTTAACCTAAGGTGTTTCCATTAGGTTTGCAGTAGGTGCTTTGGTGTAAAATTGAAATGTATACTATTTGTATTGTCTAAGCATTGCATGCACTCAGATAACAACTTTTTTGTTTTGATGTGTACAGCCATGAAACAACTTTCAAACTCCTCATAATCATGTGGAAAGTTAACCTAAAGTGTTTCCATTAGGTTTGCAGTAAGTGCTTTGGTGTAAAATTGAAATGTATGCTATTTGTATTGTCTAAGCATTGGATGCACTCAGATAACAACTTTTTTGTGTTGATGTCTACAGCCATGAAACAACTTTCAAACTACTCACAATCATGTGGAAAGTTAACCTAAGGTGTTTCCATTAGGTTTGCAGTAGGTGCTTTGGTGTAAAATTGAAATGTATACTATTTGTATTGTCTAAGCATTGCATGCACTCAGATAACAACTTTTTTGTGTTGATGTGTACAGCCATGAAACAACTTTCAAACTACTCATAATCATGTGGAAAGTTAACCTAAAGTGTTTCCATTAGGTTTGCAGTAAGTGCATTGGTGTAAAATTGAAATGTATACTATTTCTATTGTCTAATCATTGCATGCACTCAGATAACAACTTTTTTGTGTTGATGTGTACAGCCATGAAACAACTTTCAAACTACTCATAATCATGTGGGAAGTTAACCGAAGGTGTTTCCATTAGGTTTGCAGTAAGTGGTTTGGAGTAAAATTGAAATGTATACTATTTGTATTGTCTAAGCATTGCATGCACTGAGATAACAACTTTTTTGTGTTGATGTCTACAGCCGTCAAACAACTTTCAAACTACTCACAATCATGTGGAAAGTTAACCTAAGGTGTTTCCATTAGGTTTGCAGTAGGTGCTTTGGTGTAAAATTGAAATGTATACTATTTGTATTGTCTAAGCATTGCATGCACTCAGATAACAACTTTTTTGTTTTGATGTGTACAGCCATGAAACAACTTTCAAACTACTCATAATCATGTGGGAAGTTAACCTAAGGTGTTTCCATTAGGTTTGCAGTAAGTGCTTTGGTGTAAAATTGAAATGTATACTATTTGTATTGTCTAAGCATTGCATGCACTCAGATAACAACTTTTTTGTTTTGATGTGTACAGCCATGAAACAACTTTCAAACTACTCATAATCATGTGGAAAGTTAACCTAAAGTGTTTCCATTAGGTTTGCAGTAAGTGCTTTGGTGTAAAATTGAAATGTATACTATTTGTATTGTCTAAGCATTGGATGCACTCAGATAACAACTTTTTTGTGTTGATGTCTACAGCCATGAAACAACTTTCAAACTACTCACAATCATGTGGAAAGTTAACCTAAGGTGTTTCCATTAGGTTTGCGGTAGGTGCTTTGGTGTAAAATTGAAATGTATACTATTTGTATTGTCTAAGCATTGCATGCACTCAGATAACAACTTTTTTGTGTTGATGTGTACCGCCATGAAACAACTTTCAAACTACTCATAATCATGTGGGAAGTTAACCTAAGGTGTTTCCATTAGGTTTGCAGTAAGTGGTTTGGAGTAAAATTGAAATGTATACTATTTGTATTGTCTAAGCATTGCATGCACTGAGATAACAACTTTTTTGTGTTGATGTCTACAGCCATGAAACAACTTTCAAACTACTCACTATCATGTGGAAAGTTAACCTAAGGTGTTTCCATTAGGTTTGCAGTAGGTGCTTTGGTGTAAAATTGAAATGTATACTATTTGTATTGTCTAAGCATTGCATGCACTCAGATAACAACTTTTTGTTTTGATGTGTACAGCCATGAAACAACTTTCAAACTACTCATAA
This sequence comes from Mobula birostris, assembly GCF_030028105.1. Classification (NCBI taxonomy): domain Eukaryota; kingdom Metazoa; phylum Chordata; class Chondrichthyes; order Myliobatiformes; family Myliobatidae; genus Mobula; species Mobula birostris. The sequence continues at coordinate 62,072 of NW_027275074.1, forward strand.
TCATGTGGGAAGTTAACCTAAGGTGTTTCCATTAGGTTTGCAGTAAGTGCTTTGGTGTAAAATTGAAATGTATTCTATTTGTATTGTCTAAGCATTGGATGCACTCAGATAACAACTTTTTTGTGTTGATGTCTACAGCCATGAAACAACTTTCAAACTACTCACAATCATGTGGAAAGTTAACCTAAGGTGTTTCCATTAGGTTTGCAGTAGGTGCTTTGGTGTAAAATTGAAATGTATACTATTTGTATTGTCTAAGCATTGCATGCACTCAGATAACAACTTTTTTGTTTTGATGTGTACAGCCATGAAACAACTTTCAAACTCCTCATAATCATGTGGAAAGTTAACCTAAAGTGTTTCCATTAGGTTTGCAGTAAGTGCTTTGGTGTAAAATTGAAATGTATGCTATTTGTATTGTCTAAGCATTGGATGCACTCAGATAACAACTTTTTTCTGTTGATGTCTACAGCCATGAAACAACTTTCAAACTACTCACAATCATGTGGAAAGTTAACCTAAGGTGTTTCCATTAGGTTTGCAGTAGGTGCTTTGGTGTAAAATTGAAATGTATGCTATTTGTATTGTCTAAGCATTGCATGCACTCAGATAACAACTTTTTTGTGTTGATGTGTACAGCCATGAAACAACTTTCAAACTACTCATAATCATGTGGAAAGTTAACCTAAAGTGTTTCCATTAGGTTTGCAGTAAGTGCTTTGGTGTAAAATTGAAATGTATACTATTTGTATTGTCTAAGCATTGCATGCACTCAGATAACAACTTTTTTGTGTTGATGTGTACAGCCATGAAACAACTTTCAAACTACTCATAATCATGTGGGAAGTTAACCTAAGGTGTTTCCATTAGGTTTGCAGTAAGTGGTTTGGAGTAAAATTAAAATGTATACTATTTGTATTGTCTAAGCATTGCATGCACTGAGATAACAACTTTTTTGTGTTGATGTCTACAGCCATGAAACAACTTTCAAACTACTCACAATCATGTGGAAAGTTAACCTAAGGTGTTTCCATTAGGTTTGCAGTAGGTGCTTTGGTGTAAAATTGAAATGTATACTATTTGTATTGTCTAAGCATTGCATGCACTCAGATAACAACTTTTTTGTTTTGATGTGTACAGCCATGAAACAACTTTCAAACTACTCATAATCATGTGGGAAGTTAACCTAAGGTGTTTCCATTAGGTTTGCAGTAAGTTCTTTGGTGTAAAATTGAAATGTATACTATTTGTATTGTCTAAGCATTGGATGCACTCAGATAACAACTTTTTTGTGTTGATGTCTACAGCCATGAAACAACTTTCAAACTACTCACAATCATGTGGAAAGTTAACCTAAGGTGTTTCCATTAGGTTTGCAGTAGGTGCTTTGGTGTAAAATTGAAATGTATACTATTTGTATTGTCTAAGCATTGCATGCACTCAGATAACAACTTTTTTGTTTTGATGTGTACAGCCATGAAACAACTTTCAAACTCCTCATAATCATGTGGAAAGTTAACCTAAAGTGTTTCCATTAGGTTTGCAGTAAGTGCTTTGGTGTAAAATTGAAATGTATGCTATTTGTATTGTCTAAGCATTGGATGCACTCAGATAACAACTTTTTTGTGTTGATGTCTACAGCCATGAAACAACTTTGAAACTACTCACAATCATGTGGAAAGTTAACCTAAGGTGTTTCCATTAGGTTTGCAGTAGGTGCTTTGGTGTAAAATTGAAATGTATACTATTTGTATTGTCTAAGCATTGCATGCACTCAGATAACAACTTTTTTGTGTTGATGTGTACAGCCATGAAACAACTTTCAAACTACTCATAATCATGTGGAAAGTTAACCTAAAGTGTTTCCATTAGGTTTGCAGTAAGTGCATTGGTGTAAAATTGAAATGTATACTATTTCTATTGTCTAATCATTGCATGCACTCAGATAACAACTTTTTTGTGTTGATGTGTACAGCCATGAAACAACTTTCAAACTACTCATAATCATGTGGGAAGTTAACCGAAGGTGTTTCCATTAGGTTTGCAGTAAGTGGTTTGGAGTAAAATTGAAATGTATACTATTTGTATTGTCTAAGCATTGCATGCACTGAGATAACAACTTTTTTGTGTTGATGTCTACAGCCGTCAAACAACTTTCAAACTACTCACAATCATGTGGAAAGTTAACCTAAGGTGTTTCCATTAGGTTTGCAGTAGGTGCTTTGGTGTAAAATTGAAATATATACTATTTGTATTGTCTAAGCATTGCATGCACTCAGATAACAACTTTTTTGTTTTGATGTGTACAGCCATCAAACAACTTTCAAACTACTCATAATCATGTGGGAAGTTAACCTAAGGTGTTTCCATTAGGTTTGCAGTAAGTGCTTTGGTGTAAAATTGAAATGTATACTATTTGTATTGTCTAAGCATTGCATGCACTCAGATAACAACTTTTTTGTTTTGATGTGTACAGCCATGAAACAACTTTCAAACTACTCATAATCATGTGGAAAGTTAACCTAAAGTGTTTCCATTAGGTTTGCAGTAAGTGCTTTGGTCTAAAATTGAAATGTATACTATTTGTATTGTCTAAGCATTGGATGCACTCAGATAACAACTTTTTTGTGTTGATGTCTACAGCCATGAAACAACTTTCAAACTACTCACAATCATGTGGAAAGTTAACCTAAGGTGTTTCCATTAGGTTTGCGGTAGGTGCTTTGGTGTAAAATTGAAATGTATACTATTTGTATTGTCTAAGCATTGCATGCACTCAGATAACAACTTTTTTGTGTTGATGTGTACCGCCATGAAACAACTTTCAAACTACTCATAATCATGTGGGAAGTTAACCTAAGGTGTTTCCATTAGGTTTGCAGTAAGTGGTTTGGAGTAAAATTGAAATGTATACTATTTGTATTGTCTAAGCATTGCATGCACTGAGATAACAACTTTTTTGTGTTGATGTCTACAGCCATGAAACAACTTTCAAACTACTCACTATCATGTGGAAAGTTAACCTAAGGTGTTTCCATTAGGTTTGCAGTAGGTGCTTTGGTGTAAAATTGAAATGTATACTATTTGTATTGTCTAAGCATTGCATGCACTCAGATAACAACTTTTTTGTTTTGATGTGTACAGCCATGAAACAACTTTCAAACTACTCATAATCATGTGGGAAGTTAACCTAAGGTGTTTCCATTAGGTTTGCAGTAAGTGCTTTGGTGTAAAATTGAAATGTATTCTATTTGTATTGTCTAAGCATTGGATGCACTCAGATAACAACTTTTTTGTGTTGATGTCTACAGCCATGAAACAACTTTCAAACTACTCACAATCATGTGGAAAGTTAACCTAAGGTGTTTCCATTAGGTTTGCAGTAGGTGCTTTGGTGTAAAATTGAAATGTATACTATTTGTATTGTCTAAGCATTGCATGCACTCAGATAACAACTTTTTTGTTTTGATGTGTACAGCCATGAAACAACTTTCAAACTCCTCATAATCATGTGGAAAGTTAACCTAAAGTGTTTCCATTAGGTTTGCAGTAAGTGCTTTGGTGTAAAATTGAAATGTATGCTATTTGTATTGTCTAAGCATTGGATGCACTCAGATAACAACTTTTTTCTGTTGATGTCTACAGCCATGAAACAACTTTCAAACTACTCACAATCATGTGGAAAGTTAACCTAAGGTGTTTCCATTAGGTTTGCAGTAGGTGCTTTGGTGTAAAATTGAAATGTATACTATTTGTATTGTCTAAGCATTGCATGCACTCAGATAACAACTTTTTTGTGTTGATGTGTACAGCCATGAAACAACTTTCAAACTACTCATAATCATGTGGAAAGTTAACCTAAAGTGTTTCCATTAGGTTTGCAGTAAGTGCTTTGGTGTAAAATTGAAATGTATACTATTTGTATTGTCTAAGCATTGCATGCACTCAGATAACAACTTTTTTGTGTTGATGTGTACAGCCATGAAACAACTTTCAAACTACTCATAATCATGTGGGAAGTTAACCTAAGGTGTTTCCATTAGGTTTGCAGTAAGTGGTTTGGAGTAAAATTGAAATGTATACTATTTGTATTGTCTAAGCATTGCATGCACTGAGATAACAACTTTTTTGTGTTGATGTCTACAGCCATGAAACAACTTTCAAACTACTCACAATCATGTGGAAAGTTAACCTAAGGTGTTTCCATTAGGTTTGCAGTAGGTGCTTTGGTGTAAAATTGAAATGTATACTATTTGTATTGTCTAAGCATTGCATGCACTCAGATAACAACTTTTTTGTTTTGATGTGTACAGCCATGAAACAACTTTCAAACTACTCATAATCATGTGGGAAGTTAACCTAAGGTGTTTCCATTAGGTTTGCAGTAAGTGCTTTGGTGTAAAATTGAAATGTATACTATTTGTATTGTCTAAGCATTGTATGCACTCAGATAACAACTTTTTTGTGTTGATGTCTACAGCCATGAAACAACTTTCAAACTACTCACAATCATGTGGAAAGTTAACCTAAGGTGTTTCCATTAGGTTTGCAGTAGGTGCTTTGGTGTAAAATTGAAATGTATACTATTTGTATTGTCTAAGCATTGCATGCACTCAGATAACAACTTTTTTGTTTTGATGTGTACAGCCATGAAACAACTTTCAAACTCCTCATAATCATGTGGAAAGTTAACCTAAAGTGTTTCCATTAGGTTTGCAGTAAGTGCATTGGTGTAAAATTGAAATGTATACTATTTCTATTGTCTAATCATTGCATGCACTCAGATAACAACTTTTTTGTGTTGATGTGTACAGCCATGAAACAACTTTCAAACTACTCATAATCATGTGGGAAGTTAACCGAAGGTGTTTCCATTAGGTTTGCAGTAAGTGGTTTGGAGTAAAATTGAAATGTATACTATTTGTATTGTCTAAGCATTGCATGCACTGAGATAACAACTTTTTTGTGTTGATGTCTACAGCCGTCAAACAACTTTCAAACTACTCACAATCATGTGGAAAGTTAACCTAAGGTGTTTCCATTAGGTTTGCAGTAGGTGCTTTGGTGTAAAATTGAAATATATACTATTTGTATTGTCTAAGCATTGCATGCACTCAGATAACAACTTTTTTGTTTTGATGTGTACAGCCATGAAACAACTTTCAAACTACTCATAATCATGTGGGAAGTTAACCTAAGGTGTTTCCATTAGGTTTGCAGTAAGTGCTTTGGTGTAAAATTGAAATGTATACTATTTGTATTGTCTAAGCATTGCATGCACTCAGATAACAACTTTTTTGTTTTGATGTGTACAGCCATGAAACAACTTTCAAACTACTCATAATCATGTGGAAAGTTAACCTAAAGTGTTTCCATTAGGTTTGCAGTAAGTGCTTTGGTCTAAAATTGAAATGTATACTATTTGTATTGTCTAAGCATTGGATGCACTCAGATAACAACTTTTTTGTGTTGATGTCTACAGCCATGAAACAACTTTCAAACTACTCACAATCATGTGGAAGTTAACCTAAGGTGTTTCCATTAGGTTTGCGGTAGGTGCTTTGGTGTAAAATTGAAATGTATACTATTTGTATTGTCTAAGCATTGCATGCACTCAGATAACAACTTTTTTGTGTTGATGTGTACCGCCATGAAACAACTTTCAAACTACTCATAATCATGTGGGAAGTTAACCTAAGGTGTTTCCATTAGGTTTGCAGTAAGTGGTTTGGAGTAAAATTGAAATGTATACTATTTGTATTGTCTAAGCATTGCATGCACTGAGATAACAACTTTTTTGTGTTGATGTCTACAGCCATGAAACAACTTTCAAACTACTCACTATCATGTGGAAAGTTAACCTAAGGTGTTTCCATTAGGTTTGCAGTAGGTGCTTTGGTGTAAAATTGAAATGTATACTATTTGTATTGTCTAAGCATTGCATGCACTCAGATAACAACTTTTTTGTTTGATGTGTACAGCCATGAAACAACTTTCAAACTACTCATAATCATGTGGGAAGTTAACCTAAGGTGTTTCCATTAGGTTTGCAGTAAGTGCTTTGGTGTAAAATTGAAATGTATTCTATTTGTATTGTCTAAGCATTGGATGCACTCAGATAACAACTTTTTTGTGTTGATGTCTACAGCCATGAAACAACTTTCAAACTACTCACAATCATGTGGAAAGTTAACCTAAGGTGTTTCCATTAGGTTTGCAGTAGGTGCTTTGGTGTAAAATTGAAATGTATACTATTTGTATTGTCTAAGCATTGCATGCACTCAGATAACAACTTTTTTGTTTTGATGTGTACAGCCATGAAACAACTTTCAAACTCCTCATAATCATGTGGAAAGTTAACCTAAAGTGTTTCCATTAGGTTTGCAGTAAGTGCTTTGGTGTAAAATTGAAATGTATGCTATTTGTATTGTCTAAGCATTGGATGCACTCAGATAACAACTTTTTTCTGTTGATGTCTACAGCCATGAAACAACTTTCAAACTACTCACAATCATGTGGAAAGTTAACCTAAGGTGTTTCCATTAGGTTTGCAGTAGGTGCTTTGGTGTAAAATTGAAATGTATACTATTTGTATTGTCTAAGCATTGCATGCACTCAGATAACAACTTTTTTGTGTTGATGTGTACAGCCATGAAACAACTTTCAAACTACTCATAATCATGTGGAAAGTTAACCTAAAGTGTTTCCATTAGGTTTGCAGTAAGTGCTTTGGTGTAAAATTGAAATGTATACTATTTGTATTGTCTAAGCATTGCATGCACTCAGATAACAACTTTTTTGTGTTGATGTGTACAGCCATGAAACAACTTTCAAACTACTCATAATCATGTGGGAAGTTAACCTAAGGTGTTTCCATTAGGTTTGCAGTAAGTGGTTTGGAGTAAAATTGAAATGTATACTATTTGTATTGTCTAAGCATTGCATGCACTGAGATAACAACTTTTTTGTGTTGATGTCTACAGCCATGAAACAACTTTCAAACTACTCACAATCATGTGGAAAGTTAACCTAAGGTGTTTCCATTAGGTTTGCAGTAGGTGCTTTGGTGTAAAATTGAAATGTATACTATTTGTATTGTCTAAGCATTGCATGCACTCAGATAACAACTTTTTTGTTTTGATGTGTACAGCCATGAAACAACTTTCAAACTACTCATAATCATGTGGGAAGTTAACCTAAGGTGTTTCCATTAGGTTTGCAGTAAGTGCTTTGGTGTAAAATTGAAATGTATACTATTTGTATTGTCTAAGCATTGTATGCACTCAGATAACAACTTTTTTGTGTTGATGTGTCGACACCATAAACAACTTTCAAACTACTCACTAATCATGTGGGAAGTTAACCTAAGGTGTTCCATTAGGTTTGCAGTAGGTGCTTTGGTGTAAAATTGAAATGTATACTATTTGTATTGTCTAAGCATTGCATGCACTCAGATAACAACTTTTTTGTTT
>NW_027275075.1:0-69542 GCF_030028105.1 Mobula birostris
TGCACAAAAACACAGCGATATAGGGGAAGGTATGAGAGGTGCGCGAAAGCACACCGATATAGGGGATGCTATGGGAGGTGCGGGAAAACACAGTAATATAGTGGACGGTATGAGATGTGCATAAAAACACGGCGATATACGGGGAGTTATGAGAGGTGTGTGAAAACACAGCGATGCAGTGGAATACATGAGAAGTGCACGAAAACAGGGCAATATAGTGGAAGCTATGGGATGTGCACGAAAACAGGGTGATGTAGGGGAAGGTATGAGAGGTGCGCGAAAACACAGCGATATAGGGGACGGAATGGGACGTATGCGAAAACACAGTGATATAGGGGAAGGTATGATTGCTGTGCGAGAACACGGCGATATAGGGGAAATTATGAGAGGTGTGCGAAAACACGGCGATACGGGAGAATGTATGATATGTGCTAGAAAACACAGCGATATAGGGGGAAGTATTGAGAGGAGCGAAAACATAGCGATCTAGGTGATGACATGAGAGGTGCGCGAAAACACGGCGATATAGGAGAAGCTATGAGAGATGAGCAAAAACACGGCGATAAAGCTGAATCTATGGGATGTGCGCGAAAAGACAGCGATATAGGGGAAGCTATGAGAGGTGCATGAAAACACAGAGATGTAGGAGAAGTTATGAGAGGTGCGTGAAAACACAGCGATATAGGGGACGTGATGAGATGTGCATGAAACGCACCGATATTAGGGAAGGTATGAGAGGTGTACGAAAACACAGCGATATAGGGGAAGGTATGAAAGGTGCACGAAAACACAGAGGTATACACGGGAAGGAATGGGAGGTGCTTGAATACACAGCGATAGAGGGGACGTTATGAGATGTGCATAAAAACACGGCGATATAGGGGAAGTTATGAGAGGTGCGCAAAAATACAGCAATATAGGAGAAGTTATGAGAGGTGTGTGAAAACACAGCGATATAGTGGGAGGTATGAGAGGTACACGAAAACACAGCGATATAGGGGAAGGTATGGGAGGTGTTCGAAAGCAGGGCGATATAGGGGAAGTTATGAGAGGTGTGTGAAAACACAGCGATATAGGGGGAGGTATGAGAGGTACACGAAAACACAGCGATATAGGGGAAGGTATGGGAGGCACTCGAAAGCAGGGCGATACAGTGGAAGTTATGAGAGGTGCGTGAAAACCCAGCGATATAGGGGACGTTATGAGACGTGCATGAAAACACGGCAATATAGGGGAAGGTATGAGAAGTGCACGAAGGCACAGCGATATAGGGGATGCTATGGGAGGTGCGCGAAAACACAGTGATATAGGGGACAGTATGAGATGTGTATGAAAACACGGCGATATATGGGAAGCTATGAGAGGTGCATGAAAACACGGCGATATATGGGAAAGAATGAGAGGTGCGCGAAAACTTGGCATGACAGGCGAATGCATGAGAGGCGCGAGAAAACACAGTGATGTAGGGGAAGACATGAGATGCGCGCAAAAACAGGGCGATGCAGGGGAAGGTATGAGAGGTGCGCAAAAGCACAGCGATATAGGGGACGCAATGGGACGTGCGCGAAAACACAGTGATATAGGGGAATGTATGAGAGATGTGTGAGAACACGGCAAGATAGGGGAAATTATGAGAGGTGCACGAAAACACGGCGATACGGGAGAATGTATCAGATGTGCGAGAAAACACAGCGATATAGGGGAAGTAATGAGAGGAGCGAAAACATAGCGATCTCGGTGAAGACATGAGAGGTGCACGAAAACATGGCGATATAGGGGAAGCTATGAGAAGTGAACAATAACACAGCGATAAAGGTGAATCTATTGGATGTGCGCGAAAAGACAGCGATATAGGAGAAGTTATGAGAGGTGTGTGAAAACACAGTGATATAGGGGAAGGTATGAAAGGTGCACGAAAACACAGCGATATAGGGGAAGGAATGGGAGATGCACGAAAACGGCGATATAGGGGAATGTATGAGAGGTACGCGAAGGCACAGCGATATAGGAGATACTATGGCAGGTGCGTGAATGCACAGCGATATGGGGAATGTGATGAGATGTGCATGAAAATGCAATGATATTAGTGAAGGTATGAGAGGTGCACAAAAACACAGCGATACAGGGGAAGGTATGAGAGGTGCGCGAAAGCACAGCGATATACGGGACGGTATGAGATGTGCATGAATGCACGGCGATAGACGGGAAACCATGAGAGGTATGCGAAAACACAGCGATATAGGGGAAGTTATGAGAGGTGCGTGAAAACACAGTGATATAGGTGAAGGTATGAAAGGAGTTGCGAAAACAGGGTGATATAGGGGAAGTTATGAGAGGTGCGTGAAAACCCAGCAATATAGGGGACGTTATGAGATGTGCATGAAAACACGCTGATATAGGGGAAGGTATGAGAGGTGTGTGAAGGCAGAGCGATATAGAGAATGTTATGGGAGGTGCACGAATACACAGCGAAATAGGGGACGTTATGAGATGTGCATGAAAACGCAGCGATATAAGGGAAGGTATAGGAGATGCGCGAAAACAGGGCGATATTGGGGAAGGTATGAGGGGTGCACAAAAACACAGCGATATAGGGGAAGGTATGAGAGGTGCGCGAAAGCACACCGATATAGGGGATGCTATGGGAGGTGCGGGAAAACACAGTAATATAGTGGACGGTATGAGATGTGCATAAAAACACGGTGATATACGGGGAGTTATGAGAGGTGTGTGAAAACACAGCGATGCAGTGGAATACATGAGAAGTGCACGAAAACAGGGCAATATAGTGGAAGCTATGGGATGTGCACGAAAACAGGGTGATGTAGGGGAAGGTATGAGAGGTGCGCGAAAACACAGCGATATAGGGGACGGAATGGGACGTATGCGAAAACACAGTGATATAGGGGAAGGCATGATTGCTGTGCGAGAACACGGCGATATAGGGGAAATTATGAGAGGTGTGCGAAAACACGGCGATACGGGAGAATGTATGATATGTGCTAGAAAACACAGCGATATAGGGGAAGTATTGAGAGGAGCGAAAACATAGCGATCTAGGTGATGACATGAGAGGTGCGCGAAAACACGGCGATATAGGAGAAGCTATGAGAGATGAGCAAAAACACGGCGATAAAGCTGAATCTATGGGATGTGCGCGAAAAGACAGCGATATAGGGGAAGCTATGAGAGGTGCATGAAAACACAGAGATGTAGGAGAAGTTATGAGAGGTGCGTGAAAACACAGCGATATAGGGGACGTGATGAGATGTGCATGAAACGCACCGATATTAGGGAAGGTATGAGAGGTGTACGAAAACACAGCGATATAGGGGAAGGTATGAAAGGTGCACGAAAACACAGAGGTATACACGGGAAGGAATGGGAGGTGCTTGAATACACAGCGATAGAGGGGACGTTATGAGATGTGCATAAAAACACGGCGATATAGGGGAAGTTATGAGAGGTGCGCAAAAATACAGCAATATAGGAGAAGTTATGAGAGGTGTGTGAAAACACAGCGATATAGTGGGAGGTATGAGAGGTACACGAAAACACAGCGATATAGGGGAAGGTATGGGAGGTGTTCGAAAGCAGGGCGATATAGGGGAAGTTATGAGAGGTGTGTGAAAACACAGCGATATAGGGGGAGGTATGAGAGGTACACGAAAACACAGCGATATAGGGGAAGGTATGGGAGGCACTCGAAAGCAGGGCGATACAGTGGAAGTTATGAGAGGTGCGTGAAAACCCAGCGATATAGGGGACGTTATGAGACGTGCATGAAAACACGGCGATATTGGGGAAGCCATGTGAGGTGTGCGAAAATACAGCGATATAGGCGACGATATGGGAGTGTGCTAAGACAGGGTGACATAGGGGAAGGTATGAGAGGTGCGCGAAGTCACAGCGATATAGGGGATGCTATGGCAGGTGCGCGAATACACAGAGATATAGGGGACATTATGAGATGTGCATGAAAACATGGCAATATAGGGGAAGGTATTGGAGCTGCGCAAAAATACAGCGATATAGGAGAAGTTATGAGAGGTGCGTGAAAACACAGCGATATAAGGGAAGGTAGGAGAGGTGCACGAAAACATAGCTATATTGGGTAAGGTATGGGAGGTGAGCGAAAACAGGGTGATATAGGGGAAGTTATGAGAGGTGCGTGAAAACACAGCGATATAAGGGAAGGTAGGAGAGGTGCATGAAAACATAGCTATATTGGGGAAGGTATGGGAGGTGAGCGAAAGCAGGGTGATATAGGGGAAGTTATGAGAGGTGCGTGAAGGCACAGCAATACAGGGGATGCTATGAGAGGTGCGCAAAAACACCGTGATATAGGGGAAGACATGAGAGGTGCGCAAAAACAGGGCAATATAGTGGAAACTATGGGATGTGCGCGAAACCACGGCGATACAGGGGAATGTATCAGAGGTGCGAAAAAACACAGCCATATAGGGGACGCCATGGGACATGCGCAAAAAAACAGTGATATAGAGGAATGTATGAGAGGTGTGTGAGAACACGGCGATATAGGGGAAATTGTAAGAGGTGCGCGATAACATGGCAATACAGGAGAATGTATCAGAGGTGCGAGAAAACACAGCGATATAGGGGAAGTAATGATAGGAGCGAAAACATTGCAATATAAGTTAAGACATGCGAGGTGCGCGAAAACACGGCGATATAGGGTAAGCTATGAGAGGTGAGCAATAACACAGCTATATAGGAGAAGTTATGAGAGGTGTGCGAAAACAGAGCGAGAAAGGGGAAGGTATGGGAGGTGCACGAATATACAGCGATATAGGGGACGTTATGAGATGTGCATAAAATCATGGCGATATTGGGGAAGTTATGAGAGGTGCGCAAAAATACAGAAATATAGGAGAAGTTATGAGAGGTGCGTGAAAACACAACGATATAGGGGGAGCTATGAGAGGGACACGAAAACGCAGCGATATAGGGGAAGGTATGGGAGGCACTCGAAAGCAGGGCGATACAGTGGAAGTTATGAGAGGTGCGTGAAAACCCAGCGATATAGGGGACGTTATGAGACGTGCATGAAAACACGGCAATATAGGGGAAGGTATGAGAAGTGCACGAAGGCACAGCGATATAGGGGATGCTATGGGAGGTGCGCGAAAACACAGTGATATAGGGGACAGTATTGAGATGTGTATGAAAACACGGCGATATATGGGAAGCTATGAGAGGTGCATGAAAACACGGCGATATATGGGAAAGAATGAGAGGTGCGCGAAAACTTGGCATGACAGGCGAATGCATGAGAGGCGCGAGAAAACACAGTGATGTAGGGGAAGACATGAGATGCGCGCAAAAACAGGGCGATGCAGGGGAAGGTATGAGAGGTGCGCAAAAGCACAGCGATATAGGGGACGCAATGGGACGTGCGCGAAAACACAGTGATATAGGGGAATGTATGAGAGATGTGTGAGAACACGGCAAGATAGGGAAATTATGAGAGGTGCACGAAAACACGGCGATACGGGAGAATGTATCAGATGTGCGAGAAAACACAGCGATATAGGGGAAGTAATGAGAGGAGCGAAAACATAGCGATCTCGGTGAAGACATGAGAGGTGCACGAAAACATGGCGATATAGGGGAAGCTATGAGAAGTGAACAATAACACAGCGATAAAGGTGAATCTATTGGATGTGCGCGAAAAGACAGCGATATAGGAGAAGTTATGAGAGGTGTGTGAAAACACAGTGATATAGGGGAAGGTATGAAAGGTGCACGAAAACACAGCGATATAGGGGAAGGAATGGGAGATGCACGAAAACGGCGATATAGGGGAATGTATGAGAGGTACGCGAAGGCACAGCGATATAGGAGATACTATGGCAGGTGCGTGAATGCACAGCGATATGGGGAATGTGATGAGATGTGCATGAAAATGCAATGATATTAGTGAAGGTATGAGAGGTGCACAAAAACACAGCGATACAGGGGAAGGTATGAGAGGTGCGCGAAAGCACAGCGATATACGGGACGGTATGAGATGTGCATGAATGCACGGCGATAGACGGGAAACCATGAGAGGTATGCGAAAACACAGCGATATAGGGGAAGTTATGAGAGGTGCGTGAAAACACAGTGATATAGGTGAAGGTATGAAAGGAGTGCGAAAACAGGGTGATATAGGGGAAGTTATGAGAGGTGCGTGAAAACCCAGCAATATAGGGGACGTTATGAGATGTGCATGAAAACACGCTGATATAGGGGAAGGTATGAGAGGTGTGTGAAGGCAGAGCGATATAGAGAATGTTATGGGAGGTGCACGAATACACAGCGAAATAGGGGACGTTATGAGATGTGCATGAAAACGCAGCGATATAAGGGAAGGTATAGGAGATGCGCGAAAACAGGGCGATATTGGGGAAGGTATGAGGGGTGCACAAAAACACAGCGATATAGGGGAAGGTATGAGAGGTGCGCGAAAGCACACCGATATAGGGGATGCTATGGGAGGTGCGGGAAAACACAGTAATATAGTGGACGGTATGAGATGTGCATAAAAAACACGGTGATATACGGGGAGTTATGAGAGGTGTGTGAAAACACAGCGATGCAGTGGAATACATGAGAAGTGCACGAAAACAGGGCAATATAGTGGAAGCTATGGGATGTGCACGAAAACAGGGTGATGTAGGGGAAGGTATGAGAGGTGCGCGAAAACACAGCGATATAGGGGACGGAATGGGACGTATGCGAAAACACAGTGATATAGGGGAAGGCATGATTGCTGTGCGAGAACACGGCGATATAGGGGAAATTATGAGAGGTGTGCGAAAACACGGCGATACGGGAGAATGTATGATATGTGCTAGAAAACACAGCGATATAGGGGAAGTATTGAGAGGAGCGAAAACATAGCGATCTAGGTGATGACATGAGAGGTGCGCGAAAACACGGCGATATAGGAGAAGCTATGAGAGATGAGCAAAAACACGGCGATAAAGCTGAATCTATGGGATGTGCGCGAAAAGACAGCGATATAGGGGAAGCTATGAGAGGTGCATGAAAACACAGAGATGTAGGAGAAGTTATGAGAGGTGCGTGAAAACACAGCGATATAGGGGACGTGATGAGATGTGCATGAAACGCACCGATATTAGGGAAGGTATGAGAGGTGTACGAAAACACAGCGATATAGGGGAAGGTATGAAAGGTGCACGAAAACACAGAGGTATACACGGGAAGGAATGGGAGGTGCTTGAATACACAGCGATAGAGGGGACGTTATGAGATGTGCATAAAAACACGGCGATATAGGGGAAGTTATGAGAGGTGCGCAAAAATACAGCAATATAGGAGAAGTTATGAGAGGTGTGTGAAAACACAGCGATATAGTGGGAGGTATGAGAGGTACACGAAAACACAGCGATATAGGGGAAGGTATGGGAGGTGTTCGAAAGCAGGGCGATATAGGGGAAGTTATGAGAGGTGTGTGAAAACACAGCGATATAGGGGGAGGTATGAGAGGTACACGAAAACACAGCGATATAGGGGAAGGTATGGGAGGCACTCGAAAGCAGGGCGATACAGTGGAAGTTATGAGAGGTGCGTGAAAACCCAGCGATATAGGGGACGTTATGAGACGTGCATGAAAACACGGCGATATTGGGGAAGCCATGTGAGGTGTGCGAAAATACAGCGATATAGGCGACGATATGGGAGTGTGCTAAGACAGGGTGACATAGGGGAAGGTATGAGAGGTGCGCGAAGTCACAGCGATATAGGGGATGCTATGGCAGGTGCGCGAATACACAGAGATATAGGGGACATTATGAGATGTGCATGAAAACATGGCAATATAGGGGAAGGTATTGGAGCTGCGCAAAAATACAGCGATATAGGAGAAGTTATGAGAGGTGCGTGAAAACACAGCGATATAAGGGAAGGTAGGAGAGGTGCACGAAAACATAGCTATATTGGGTAAGGTATGGGAGGTGAGCGAAAACAGGGTGATATAGGGGAAGTTATGAGAGGTGCGTGAAAACACAGCGATATAAGGGAAGGTAGGAGAGGTGCATGAAAACATAGCTATATTGGGGAAGGTATGGGAGGTGAGCGAAAGCAGGGTGATATAGGGGAAGTTATGAGAGGTGCGTGAAGGCACAGCAATACAGGGGATGCTATGAGAGGTGCGCAAAAACACCGTGATATAGGGGAAGACATGAGAGGTGCGCAAAAACAGGGCAATATAGTGGAAACTATGGGATGTGCGCGAAACCACGGCGATACAGGGGAATGTATCAGAGGTGCGAAAAAACACAGCCATATAGGGGACGCCATGGGACATGCGCAAAAAAACAGTGATATAGAGGAATGTATGAGAGGTGTGTGAGAACACGGCGATATAGGGGAAATTGTAAGAGGTGCGCGATAACATGGCAATACAGGAGAATGTATCAGAGGTGCGAGAAAACACAGCGATATAGGGGAAGTAATGATAGGAGCGAAAACATTGCAATATAAGTTAAGACATGCGAGGTGCGCGAAAACACGGCGATATAGGGTAAGCTATGAGAGGTGAGCAATAACACAGCTATATAGGAGAAGTTATGAGAGGTGTGCGAAAACAGAGCGAGAAAGGGGAAGGTATGGGAGGTGCACGAATATACAGCGATATAGGGGACGTTATGAGATGTGCATAAAATCATGGCGATATTGGGGAAGTTATGAGAGGTGCGCAAAAATACAGAAATATAGGAGAAGTTATGAGAGGTGCGTGAAAACACAACGATATAGGGGGAGCTATGAGAGGGACACGAAAACGCAGCGATATAAAGGAAGGTATAGGAGGTGCGCGAAAACAAGGCAATATAGGGGAAGGTATGAGAGGTGCACGAACACGCAGCGATATAAGGGAAGGTATAGGAGGAGCGCGAAAACAAGGCAATATAGGGGAAGGTATGAGAGGTGCACGAAGGCACAGCGATTTAGGGGATGCTATGGGAGATGCATGAATATACAGCGATATAGGGGACGTGATGAGATGTGCATGAAAACGCAGCGATATTAGAGAGGGTATAAGAGGTGCACAAAAACACAGCGATATAGGAGAAGTTATGAGAGGTGTGTGAAAACACAGCGATATAGGGAAAGGTTGAGAGATGTACGAAAACAGCGATATAGGTGAAGGAATGGGAAGTGCGCGAAAACAGGGCGATATAGGTGAAGGAATGGGAGGTGCGTGAAAACAGGGCGGTATAGGTGAAGGAATGGGAGGTGCGTGAAAACAGGGCGATATAGGGGAAGGTATGAGAGGTGCGCGAATACACAGCGATATAGGGGACGTTATGAGAGGTGCGCAAAAACACGGCGATACCGGGGAAGCTATGAGAGGTGAGCAATAGCACAGCGATAAAGCTGAATCTATGGGAGGTGCACGAATACACAGCGATATAGGGGATGTGATGAGATGTGCATGAAAACAGCGATATTAGAGAAGTTTTGAGAGGTGCACAAAAACTCAGTGATATAGGAGAAGTTATGAGAGGTGTGTGAAAACACAGTGATATAGGGGAAGGTATGAAAGGTGCACGAAAACACAGCCACATAGGGGAAGGAATCGGAGGTGCGCGAAAACTGTGCGATATAGGGGAAGGTACGAGAGGTGCGCGAAGGCACAGCGATATAGGGGATGCTATGGGAGGTGCGCGAATACACAGCGATATAGGGGACGTTATGAGATGTGCATAAAAACACGGCAATATAGGGGAAGTTATGAGAGGTACGCAAAAATACGGCAATACAGGAGAGGTTATGAGAGGTGCGTGAAAACACAGCGATATAAGGGGAGGTATGAGAGGTACACGAAAACACAGCGATATAGGGGAAGGTATGGGAGGTGTGCGAAGGCACAGCAATATAGGGGATGGTATGGGAGGTGCACGAAAACACAGTGATATAGGGGAAGACATGAGAGGTGCGTGAATACACAGCGACATAGGGGACGCTATTGGACGTGCGCGAAAACACAGTGATATAGGGGAAGATATGAGAGGTGTGCGAGAACACGGCGATATAGGTGAAATTATGAGAGTTGAGCGAAAACACGTTGATACAGGGAACAGTATCAGAAGTGCGAGAACACAGAGCGATATAGGGGAAGTAACGAGAGGAGTGGAAACAAAGCGATATAGGTGAAAGACATGAGAGGTGCGCGAAAACACGGCGATATAGGAGAAGCTATGTGAGGTAAGCAATAACACAGCGATAAAGTTGAATTTATGGGATGTGCGCGAAAACAGGGCGATATAGGGGAAGGTAGGAGAGGTGCGCAAAAACACAGCGATGTATGCGAAGCCATGGGAGGTGGGCGGGAAACAGGGCGATTTAGGGGAAGGTATGAGCGGTGCGCGAAGGCACAGCCATATAGGGGATGCTATGGGAGGTGCGTGAATACACAGAGATATAGGAGCCGTTATGAGATGTGCATGAAAACACGGCGATATTGGGGAAGCCATGAGAGGTGTGCAAAAATACGGCGATATAGGAGAAATTATGAGAGGTGCATGAAAACACAGCGATATAGAGGGAGGTATGAGAGGTGTATGAAAACACAGCGATATAGTGGAAGGTATGGAAGGTGCGTGAAAACAGGGCGATATAGGGGAAGGTATGAGAGGTGCGCGAAGGCACAGCAATACAAGGGATGCTATGGGAGGTACGCGAATACACAGCGATCTAGGGGACGTTATGGGATGTGCATGAAAGCACGGCAGTATAGGGGAAGGTATAAGAACTGCGCAAAAATACAGCGAATTAAGAGAAGTTATGAGAGGTGCGTGAAAACACAGCGATATAAGGGAAGGAATGAGAGGTGCACGAAAACACAGCGATATTGGGGAAGGTACGGGAGGTGCGTGAAAACAGGGCGATATAGGGGAAGTTATGAGATGTGCGCGAAGGACAGCGATATAGGGGATGCTATGAGAGGTGTGCGAAAACACCGTGATATAGGGGAAGCCATGAGAGGTGCGCAAAAACAGGGCAATATAGTGGAACCTATGGGATGTGCGCGAAACCACGGCGATACAGGGGAATATATCAGAGGTGCGAGAAAACACAGCGATATAGGGGACGCTATGGGACATGCGCAAAAAACAGTGAAATAGGGGAAGGTATGAGAGGTTTGCGAGAACACGGCGATATAGGGGAAATTGTAAGAGCTGCGCGAAAACATGGCAATACAAGAGAATGTATCAGAGGTGCGAGAAAACACAGCGATATAGGAGAAGTAATGATAGGAGCAAAAACATAACGATATACGTGAAGACATGCGAGATGCGCGAAAACACGGTGATATAGGGTAATCTATGGGAGGTGAGCAATAACACAGCGATCAAGGTGAAGCTATGGGAGGTGCGCCAAAACACAGCGATATAGGGGACGGTATGAGATGTGCATGAATGCACGGCGATATTGGGGAAGCCATGAGAGGTGCCTGAAAACAGAGCGATATAGGGGAAGGTATGAGAGCTGTGCAAAAACACAGCAATATAGGAGAAGTTAAGAGCGGTGCGTGAAAACACAGCGATGTAGGGGAAGGTATGAGAGGTTCACGAAGGCACAGCGATATAGGGGATGCTATGGGAGGTGCGCGAAAACACAGCGATATAGGAGACAGTATGAGATGTGCATAAAAACATGGCGATATAGGGGGAGGTATGAGAGGTTCGCGTAAACACGGCGATGTAGGCGAAAGTATGAGAGGTGCGCGAAAACTTGGTGTTACAGGGGAAAGCATCAGAGGTGCCAGAAAACACAGCGATGTAGTGGAAGACATGAGAGGTGCACGAAAACAGGGCAATATAGTGGAAGGTATGGGATGTGCGCGAAAACAGGGCCATATAGGGGAAGGTATGAGAGGTGCACGAGAACACGGCGATATAGGGGAAATAATGAGAGGTGTGCGAAAACACAGCATTACGGGAGAATGTATCAATTGTGCGAGAAAACACAGCGATATAGGGGAAGAATTGAGAGGAGCGAAAACATAGCGATCTAGGTGAAGACATCAGAGGTGAGCAAAAACACGGCGATACAGGGGAAGCTATGAGAGGTGAGCAATAACACAGCGATAAAGCTGAATCTATGGGATGTGCACGAAAAGACAGCGATATAGGGGATGCTATGGGAGGTGCGCGAATACACAGCAATATAGGGGACGTGATGAGATGTGCATGAAAACAGCGATATTAGAGAAGTTATGAGAGGTGCACAAAAACTCAGTGATATAGGAGAAGTTATGAGAGGTGTGTGAAAACACAGTGATATAGGGGAAGGTATGAAAGGTGCACGAAAACACAGCCACATAGGGGAAGGAATCGGAGGTGCGCGAAAACTGTGCGATATAGGGGAAGGTACGAGAGGTGCGCAAAGGCACAGCGATATAGGGGATGCTATGGGAGGTGCGCGAAAACACAGCGATATAGGAGACATTATGAGATGTGCATAAAAACATGGCGATATAGGGGGAGGTATGAGAGGTTAGCGTAAACACGGCGATGCAGGCGAAAGTATGAGAGGTGCGCGAAAACTTGGCGTTACAGGGGAATGCATCAGAGGTGCCAGAAAACACAGCGATGAGGTGGAATACATGAGAGGTGCGCGAAAACAGGGCAATATAGTGGAAGCTATGGGATGTGCACGAAAACAGGGCGATATAGGGGAAGCTATGAGAGCTGCGCGAAAACACAGCGATATAGGGGACGCAATGGGACGTGCGCGAAAGCGCAGTGATATGGAGGAAGTTATGAGAGGTGTGCTAGAACACGACGATATAGGGGAAATTATGAGAGGTGTGCAAAAACACGGCAATACGGGAGAATGCATCAGATGTGCGAGAAAACACAGCGATATAGGGGAAGTATTGAGAGGATCGAAAACATAGCGATATAGGTGAAGACATGAGAGGTGCGCGAAAACATGGCGATATAGGGGAAGCTATGAGAGGTGAGCAAAAACACGGCGATACAGGGTAAGCTATGAGAGGTGAGCAATAACACAGCGATAAAGGTGAATCTATGGGATGTGCATGAAAAGACAGCGATATAGGGGAAGTTATGACAGGTGCGCAAGGCACAGCGATATAGGGGATGCTATGGGAGGTGCGTGAGTACACAGCGATATAGGGGATATGATGAGATGTGCATGAAAATGCAATGATATTAAGGAAGGTATGAGAGGTGCACAAAAACACATCGATATAGGAGAATTATGAGAGTTCTGCGAAAACACAGCGATATAGGGGAAGGTATGAAAGGTGCACGAAAACGCAGTGATATAAGGGAAGGTATAGGAGGTGCGCGAAAACAGGGCGATATAGGGGAACGTATGAGAGGAGCACGAAGGCACAGCGATATAGGGGATGCTATGGGAGGTGCGCAAAAACACAGCAATATAGGAGACGGTATGAGATGTGCATAAAAACATGGCGATATAGGGGCAGGTATGAGAGGTGTGCGAAAACTTGGCGTTACAAGGGAATGCATCAGAGGTGCCAGAAAACACAGCGATGTAGTGGAATACATGAGAGGTGTGCGAAAACAGGGCAATATAGTGGAAGGTATGGTATGTGCACGAAAACAGGGCGATATAGGGGAAGCTACGAGAGGTGCGCGAAAACACAGCGATATAGGGGACGCAATGGGACGTGCACGAAAACACAGTGATATAGGGGAAGTTATAAGAGGTGTGCGAGAACACGGCGATATCGGTTAATTATGAGAGGTGTGCGAAATCACGGCGATACGGGAGAATGAATCAATTGTGCGAGAAAACACAGTGATATAGGGGATGCTATGGGAGTGCGCGAAAACACAGCGATATAGGAGACGGTATGAGATGTGCATAAAAACATGGCGATATAGGGGAGGTATGAGAGGTGCACGTAAACACGGCGATATAGGGGAAAGTATGAGAGGTGCGCGACAATTTGGCGTTACAGGGGAAACCATCAGAGGTGCCAGAAAACACAGCGATGTAGTGGAAGACTTGAGAGGTGCATGAAAACCGGGCAATATAGTGGAAGGTATGGGATGTGCGCGAAAACAGGGCGATATAGGGGAAGGTATGAGAGGTGCGCGAGAACATGGCGATATAGGGGAAATAATGAGAGGTGTGTGAAAACACAGCGATACGGGAGAATGTATCAATTGTGCGAGAAAACACAGCGATATAAGGGATGTATTGAGAGGAGCGAAAACACAGCGATACAGGGGAAGGTATGGGAGGTGCTCGAAAAGAGGGCGATATAGGGAAAGGTATGAGAGGTGTGCGAAGGCACAGCAATATAGGGGATGGTATTGGAGGTGCACGAAAACACAGTGATATAGGTGAAGACATGAGAGATGCGAGAAAACACAGCGATATAGGGGAAGTATTGAGAGGATTGAAAACATAGCGATCTAGGTGAAGACATGAGAGGTGCGCGAAAACATGGCGATATGGGGGAAGCTATGAGAGGTGAGCAAAAACACGGCGATACAGGGGAAGCTATGAGAGGTGAGCAATAACACAGCGATAAAGGTGAATCTATGGGATGTGCGCGAAAAGACAGCAATATAGGGGAAGCTATGGGAGGTGCGCGAAAGCACAGCGATATAGGGGAAGGTATGAGATGTGCATGAATACACGGCGATAGTCGGGAAGCCATAAGAGGTGTGCGAAAACACAGCGATATTGGGGAAGGTATGAGAGCTGCGTGAAAACACAGTGATATAGGGGAAGGTATGAGAGGTGCGTGAAAACCTCGCGACATTGGGGACGTTATGAGATGTGCATGAAACCACGGTGAATTTGGGGAAGGTATGAGAGGTGTGCAAAAACACAGCGGTATACGGGAATGCATGAGAGGTGCGCGAAGGCACAGTGATATAGGGCATAGTATGGCAGGTGCGCGAATTCATAGCGATATAGGGGAAGGTATGAGATGTGCGCAAAAATACTTCGATATAGGGTAAAGTATGAGAGGTGCACGAAAACAGCGATGTAGGCGAAGCTGTGGGAGGTGCGCGAAAACACAGCGATATAGGGGAAGGTATGAGAGCTGCGTGAAAACACAGTGATATTGGGGAAGGTATGAGAGGAGCGCGAAAACCGGGCAATATAGGGGAAGGTATGAGAGGTGCACTAAAACACAGCGATACAGGGGAAGGAACGGGAGGTATGCGAAAACAGGGCGATATAGGGGAAGGTATGAGAGGTGCGCGAAGGCACACGATATACAGGATGCTATGGGAGGCGCGCGAAAACATGGCGATATAGGGAAAGGTATGAGAGATGTCCGAAAACACAGCGATATAGGGGACGCTATGGGACGTGTGCGAAAACACAGTGATTT
Organism: Mobula birostris; assembly: GCF_030028105.1. Classification (NCBI taxonomy): domain Eukaryota; kingdom Metazoa; phylum Chordata; class Chondrichthyes; order Myliobatiformes; family Myliobatidae; genus Mobula; species Mobula birostris. Next base: position 15,386 of record NW_027275075.1, read on the forward strand.
AGGAGAAGGTATGAGAGGTGTGCGAGAATACAGCGATGTAGGGGAAATTATGAGAGGTGCGTGACAACACGGCGATACAGGGGAATGTATCAGAGGTGTGAGAAAACACAGCGATATAATGGAAGTAATGACAGGAGCGAAAACATAGCGATATAGGTGAAGGCATGAGAGGTGCGTGAAAACACAGTGATATAGGGGAAGCTATGAGAGGTGAGCAATAACACAGCGATAAAGATGAAGCTATGGGATGTGCGCAAAAAGACAGCGATATAGGAGAAGGTATGAGAGGTGCACAAAAACACAGCGATATAGGGGAAGGTATGGGAGGTGCGCGAAAACAGGGCGATATAGGGGAAGGTATGAGAGGTGCGCGAAGGCACAGCAATATAGGGGAATCTATGGGAGGTGCGCGAAAACACAGTGAAATAGGGGAAGACATGAGAGGTGCGCAAAAACAGGGCAATATAGTGGAAGCTATGGGATGTGCGCGACAACACGGAGATACAGGGGAATGCATCAGAGGTGCGAGAAAACACAGCGATATAGGGGACGCTATGGGACTTGCGCGAAAACACAGTGATATAGGGGAAGGTATGAGACGAGCACGAATACACGGCGATATTGGGGAAGCCATGAGAGGTGCGTGAAAACACAGCGATATAGGGGAAGGTGTGAAGGTATGAGAGGTGCACGAAAACACAGCTATATAGGGGAAGGTATGAGAGGTGCGCGAAGGCGCAGTGATATAGGGGACGGTATGAGATGTGCATGAAAACATGGAGATATCGGGGAAGAAATGAGAGATGCGTGAAAACACTGCGATATAGGGGAAAGTATGAGAGGTGCGCAAAAACACGGCGATACAGGAGAATGCATCAGAGGTGCGAGAAAACACAGCGATATAGGGGAAGTAATGATAGGAGCGAAAACATAGCGATATACATGAAGACATGCGAGATGCGCGAAAACACGGCGATATAGGGTAAGCTATGAGAGGTGAGCAATAACACAGCGATCAAGGTGAAGCTATGTGATGTGCGCGAAAACAGCGATGTAGGCGAAGCTATGGGAGGTGCGCGAAAACACAGCGATATAGGGGACGGTATGAGATGTGCATGAATACACGGCGATATTGGGGAAGCCATGAGAGGTGCCAGAAAACACAGCGATATACGGGAAGGTATGAGAGGTGTGCAAAAACACAGCGATATAGGAGAAGTTAAGAGAGGTGAGTGAAAACACAGCAATATAGGGGAAGGTATGGGAGGAGCACGAAAACAGAGTGATATCGGGGAAGGTATGGGAGGTGCGCGAAAACAGGGCGACATACGGGAATACATGAGAGGTGCGCGAAGGCACAGTGATATAGGGGATGGTATGGGAGGGCGCAAACACACAGCGATATAGGGGACGTTATGAGATGTGCATGAAAACACATCAATATAGGGGAAGGTATGAGATGTGCACAAAAATACATCGATATAGGGGAAGGTATGAGAGGTGCGCGAAAACAGCGATAGGCGAAGCTATGGGAGGTGCGCGAAAGCACAGCGATATAGGGGAAGGTATGAGAGCTGCGTGAAAACACAGTGATATAGGGGAAGGTATGAGAGGTGTGCAAAAACACAGCGGTATACGGGAATGCATGAGAGGTGCGCGAAGGCACAGTGATATAGGGCATGGTATGGCAGGTGCGCGAAATCATAGCGATATAGGGGAAGGTATGAGATGTGCGCAAAAATACTTCGATATAGGGTAAGGTATGAGAGGTGCACGAAAACAGCGATGTAGGCAAAGCTATGGGAGGTGCGCAAAAACACAGCGATATAGGGGAAGGTATGAGATGTGCATGAATACACGGCGATAGTCGGGAAGCCATGAGAGGTGTGCAAAAACACAGCGATATAGGGGAAGGTATGAGAGCTGCGTGAAAACACAGTGATATTGGGGAAGGTATGAGAGGAGCGCGAAAACAGGGCGATATAGGGGAAGTTATGAGAGGTGCGTGAAAACCCAGCGACATTGGGGACATTATGAGATGTGCATGAAAACACGGTGATATTGGGGAAGGTATGAGAGGTGTGCAGAAACACAGTGATATACGGGAATGCATGAGAGGTGCGCGAAGGCACAGTGATATAGGGGATGGTATGGGAGGTGCGCGAATACACAGCGATATAGGGGACGTTATGAGATGTGCGCAAAAATACATCGATATAGGGGAAGGTATGAGAGGTGCGCGAAAACACAGCGATATAGGGGAAGGTATGGGAGCTGCGCGAAAACAGGGCAATATAAGGGAAGGTATGAGAGGTGCACTAAAAAACAGCGATACAGGGGAAGGAATGGGAGGTATGCGAAAACAGGGCGATATAGGGGAAGGTATGAGAGGTGCGCGAAGGCACACGATATACAGGATGCTATGGGAGGTGCGCGAAAACATGGCGATATAGGGAAAGGTATGAGAGATGTCCGAAAACACAGCGATATAGGGGACACTATGGGACGTGCGCGAAAACACAGTGTTATAGGAGAAGGTATGAGAGGTGTGCGAGAATACAGCGATGTAGGGGAAATTGTGAGAGGTGCGTGACAACACGGCGATACAGGGGAATGTATCAGAGGTGTGAGAAAACACAGCGATATAATGGAAGTAATGACAGGAGCGAAAACATAGCGATATAGGTGAAGGCATGAGAGGTGCGTGAAAACACAGTGATATAGGGGAAGCTATGAGAGGTGAGCAATAACACAGCAATAAAGATGAAGCTATGGGATGTGCGCAAAAAGACAACGATATAGGGGAAGGTATGAGAGGTGCGCGAAAACACAGCTACCCGGGCGTAGCTATGGGAGGTGCGCGAAAGCACAGCGATATAAGGGACGGTATGAGATGTGCATGAATACAGGGCAATATTGGGGAAGCCATGAGAGATGCGCGAAAACACAGCAATATAGGGGAAGGTATGAGAGGTGCGCGAAGGCACAGTGATATAGGGGACGGTATGAGATGTGCATGAAAACATGGAGATATCGGGGAAGAAATGAGAGATGCGTGAAAACACTGCGATATAGGGGAAAGTATGAGAGGTGCGCAAAAACACGGCGATACAGGAGAATGCATCAGAGGTGCGAGAAAACACAGCGATATAGGGGAAGTTATGAGAGAAGCAAAAACACAGCGATATAGGGGAGTCATGAGAGGTGCACGAAAACAGGGCAATATAGTGAGAGCTATGGGATGTGCATGAAAACAGGGCGATATAGGGGAAGGTATGAGAGCTGCGCGAGAACACAGCGATATAGAGGAAAGTAGGAGAGGTGCGCAAAAACTTGGCGTTATAGGGGAATGCATCAGAGGTGTGAGAAAACACAGCGATGTAGGGGAAGACATGGGAGGTGCGCAAAAACAGGGCAATATAGTGGAAGCTATGGGACGTGCGCGAAAACACAGTGGTATAGGGGATGGTATGAGAGGTGTGCGAGAACACGGCGATATAGGCGAAATTATGAGAGGTGCGCGAAAACACGGCGATACAGGAGAATATATCAGATGTGCGAGAAAACACAGCGATATAGGGGAATTAATGAGAAGAGTGAAAATAGCGATCTTGGTGAAGACATGAGAGGTGCGCGAAAACACGGCGATATAGGGGAATCTATGAGAGGTGAGCAATAGCACAGCGATAAAGGTGAAGCTATGGGATGTGCGCGAAAAGACAACGATATAGGGGAAGTTATGAGAGGTGCGTGAAAACCCAGCGATATAGGGGACTTTAAGAGATGTGCACGAAAACACGGCGATATTGGGGAAGCCATGAGAGGTACACAAAAATACAACGATATAGGAGAAGTTATGAGAGGTGCGTGAAAACACAGCGATATAGGTGGAGGTATGAGAGGTGCACGAAAACACAGCGATATAGGGGAAGTTATGGGAGGTGCGCGAAAACAGGGCGATATAGGGGAAGGTATGAGAGGTGCGCGAAGGCACAGCAATATAGGGGATTCTATGGGAGGTGCGCGAAAACACAGTGAAATAGGGGAAGAAATGAGAGGTGCGCAAAAACAGGGCAATATAGTGGAAGCTATGGGATGTGCGCGACAACACGGAGATACAAGGGAATGCATCAGAGGTGCGAGAAAACACAGCGATATAGGGGACGCTATGGGACTTGCGCGAAAACACAGTGATATAGGGGAAGGTATGAGACGAGCACGAATACACGGCGATATTGGGGAAGCCATGAGAGGTGCGTGAAAACACAGCGATATAGGGGAAATTATAGGAGGAGCGCGAAAGCAGGGTGATATAGGGGAAGGTATATGAGGTGCACGAAGACACAGCGATATAGGGGATGCTATGGGAGGTGAGCGAAAACACAGCGATATAGGGGAAATTATAGGAGGAACGCGAAAACAGGGCGATATAGGGGAAGGTATGAGAGGTACACGAAGACACAGCGATATAGGGGATGCTATGGGAGGTGCGCGAAAACACAGTGATATAGGTGACGGTATGAGATGTGTATGAAAACACGGCGATATTGGGGAAGCCATGAGATGTGCACAAAATTACAGCGATATAGGAGAAGTTATGAGAGATGCGTGAAAACACAACGATATAGGGGGAGGTATGAGAGGTGCACGAAAACACAGCGATATAGGGGAATGTATGGGAGGTGCGCGAAAACAGGGCTATATAGGGGAAGGTAAGAGAGGTGCGCGAAGGCACAGCAATATAGGGATGCTATGGGAGGTGCATGAAAACACAGCGATATAGAGGAATGTACGGGAAGTGCGTCAAAACAGGGCGATATAGGCGAAGTTATGAGAGGTGCGCAAGGCACAGCGATATAGGGGATGCTATGGGAGGTGCGTGAATACACAGCAATATAGGGGACGTGATGAGATGTGCATGAAAACGCAGTGATATTAGGGAAGATATGAGAGGTGCACAAAAGCACAGCGATATAGGAGAAGTTATGAGAGGTGTGCGAAAACACAGCGATATAGGGGAAGGTATGAGAGGTGCATAAAAACACGGCGATATAGGGGCAGGTATGAGAGGTGCGCGTAAACACGGCGATATAGGGGAAAGTATGAGTGGTGCGCGAAAACTTGGCGTTACAGGGGAATGCATCAGAGGTGCCAGAAAAAACAGCGATGTAGTGGAATACATGAGAGGTGTGCGAAAACAGGGCGATATAGTGGAAGCTATGGGATGTGCACGAAAACAGGGCGATATAGGGGAAGCTATGAGAGCTGCACGAAAACACAGCGGTATTAGGGACGCAATGGGACGTGCACGAAAACACAGTGATATAGGGGTATTTATGAGAGGTGTGCGAGAACACGGCGATATAGGGTAAATTATGAGAGGTGTGCGAAAACACGGCGATACGGGAGAATGTATCAGACGTGCGAGAAAACACAGCGATATAGGGGAAGTATTGAGAGGATCAAAAACATAGCGATCTAGGTGAAGACATGAGAGGTGCGCGAAAACATGGCGATATAGGGGAAGCTATGAGAGGTGTGCGAAAACACAGCGATATAGGGGACGCAATGGGACGTGCGCAAAAACACAGTGATATGGAGGAAGTTATGAGAGGTGTGCGAGAACATGGCGATATAGGGGAAATTATGAGAGGTGTGCGAAAACACAGCGATACGGGAGAATGTATCAGATGTGCGAGAAAACACAGCGATATAGTGGAAGTATTGAGAGGATCGAAAACATAGCGATCTAGGTGAAGGCATGAGAGGTGCGCAAAAACATGGCGATATAGGGGAAGCTATGAGAGATGAGCAAAAACACGGCGATACAGGGGAAGCTATGAGAAGTGAGCAATAACACAGCGATAAAGTTGAATCTATGTGATGTGCGTGAAAAGACAGCGATATAGGGGAAGTTATGAGAGGCGCGCAAGGCACAGCGATATAGGGGATGCTATGGGAGGTGCGTGAGTACACAGCGATATAGGGGATGTGATGAGATGTGCATGAAAACGCAATGATATTAGGGAAGGTACGAGAGGTGCACAAAAACACAGCGATATAGGAGAAGTTATGAGAGGTGTGCGAAAACACAGCGATATAGGGGAAGGTATGAAAGGTGCACGAAAACGCAGTGATATAAGGGAAGGTATAGGAGGTGCGCGAAAACAGGGCGATATAGGGGAACGTATGAGGGGAGCACGAAGGCACAGTGATATAGGGGATGCTATGGGAGGTGCGCAAAAACACAGCAATATAGGAGACGCTATGAGATGTGCATAAAAACATGGCGATATAGGGGCAGGTATGAGAGGTGTGCGTAAACACGGCGATATAGGGGAAAGTATGAGAGGTGCGCGCAAACTTGGCGTTACAGGGGAATGCATCAGAGGTTCCAGAAAACACAGCGATGTAGTGGAATACATGAGAGGTGTGCGAAAACAGGACAATATAGTGGAAGGTATGGGATGTGCACGAAAACAGGGCGATATAGGGGAAGCTATGAGAAGTGCGCGAAAACTCAGCGATATAGGGGACACAATGGGACGTGCGCGAAAACACAGTGATATAGGGGAAGTTATGAGAGGTGTTCGAGAACACGGCGATATAGGGTAAATTATGAGAGGTGTGCGAAAACACGGCGATACGGGAGAATGTATCAGATGTGCGAGAAAACACAGCAATATAGGGGAAGTTTTGAGAGGATCGAAAACTTAACGATCTAGGTGAAGACATGAGAGGTGCGCGAAAACATGGCGATATAGGGAAAGCTATGAGAGGTGCAAGAAAACACAGCGATATAGGGGACGCAAAGGGACGTGCGCGAAAACGCAGTGATATGGAGGAAGTTATGAGAGGTGTGCGAGAACACGGCGATATAGGGGAAATTATGAGAGGTGAGCAAAAGCACAGCGATATAGGGGAAGTATTGAGAGGATCGAAAACATAGCGATCTAGGTGAAGACATGAGAGGTGCGCGAAAACATGGCGATATAGGGGAAGTTATGAGAGGTGAGCAAAAACACGACGATACAGGGGAAGCTATGAGAGGTGAGCAATAACACAGCGATAAAGGTGAATCTATGGGATGTGCGCGAAAAGACAGCGATATAGGGGAAGGTATGAGAGGTGCGCGAAGGCACAGTGATATGGGGATGGTATGGGAGGGCGCAAATACACAGCGATATAGGGGACGTTATGAGATGTGCATGAAAACACATCAATATAGGGGAAGGTATGAGATGTGCACAAAAATACATCGATATAGGGGAAGGTATGAGAGGTGCGCGAAAACAGCGATGTAGGCGAAGCTATGGGAGGTGAGCGAAAGCACAGCGATATAGGGGAAGGTATGAGATGTGCATGAATACACGGCGATAGTCGGGAAGCCATAAGAGGTCTGCGAAAACACAGCGATATAGGGGAATGTATGAGAGCTGCGTGAAAACACAGTGATATAGGGGAAGGTATGAGAGGTGCGTGAAAACCTAGCGACATTGGGGACGTTATGAGATGTGCATGAAACCACGGTGAATTTGGGGAAGTTATGAGAGGTGTGCAAAAACACAGCGGTATACGGGAATGCATGAGAGGTGCGCGAAGGCACAGTGATATAGGGCATGGTATGGCAGGTGCGCGAAATCATAGCGATATAGGGAAATTATGAGATGTGCGCAAAAATACTTCGATATAGGGTAAGGTATGAGAGATGCACGAAAACAGCGATGTAGGCAAAGCTATGGGAGGTGCGCGAAAGCACAGCGATATAGGGGAAGGTATGAGAGCTGCGTGAAAACACAGTGATATTGGGGAAGGTATGAGAGGAGCGCGAAAACAGGGCGATATAGGGGAAGTTATGAGAGGTGCGTGAAAACCCAGCGACATTGGGGACATTATGAGATGTGCATGAAAACACGGTGATATTGGGGAAGGTATGAGAGGTGTGCAGAAACACAGCGATATACGGGAATGCATGAGAGGTGCGTGAAGGCACAGTGATATAGGGGATAGTATGGGAGGTGCGCGAATACACAGCGATATAGGGGACGTTATGAGATGTGCGCAAAAATACATCGATATAGGGGAAGGTATGAGAGGTGCGCGAAAACAGCGATACAGGGGAAGGAATGGGAGGTATGCGAAAACAGGGCGATATAGGGGAAGGTATGAGAGGTGCGCGAAGGCACATGATATACAGGATGCTATGGGAGGTGCGCGAAAACATGGCGATATAGGGAAAGGTATGAGAGATGTCCGAAAACACAGCGATATAGGGGACGCTATGGGACGTGCGCGAAAACACAGTGATATAGGAGAAGGTATGAGAGGTGTGCGAGAATACAGCGATGTAGGGGAAATTATGAGAGGTGCGTGACAACACGGCGATACAGGGGAATGTATCAGAGGTGTGAGAAAACACAGCGATATAATGGAAGTAATGACAGGAGCGAAAACATAACGATATAGGTGAAGGCATGAGAGGTGCGTGAAAACACAGTGATATAGGGGAAGCTATGAGAGGTGAGCAATAACACAGCGATAAAGATGAAGCTACGGGATGTGCGCAAAAAGACAGCGATATAGGGGAAGGTATGAGAGGTGCACGAAAACAGCGATGTAGGCAAAGCTATGGGAGGTGCGCGAAAACACAGCGATATAGGGGAAGGTATGAGAGCTGCGTGAAAACACAGTGATATTGGGGAAGGTATGAGAGGAGCGCGAAAACAGGGCGATATAGGGGAAGTTATAAGAGGTGCGTGAAAACCCAGCGACATTGGGGACATTATGAGATGTGCATGAAAACACGGTGATATTGGGGAAGGTATGAGAGGTGTGCAGAAACACAGCGATATACGGGAATGCATGAGAGGTGCGTGAAGGCACAGTGATATAGGGGATAGTATGGGAGGTGCACGAATACACAGCGATATAGGGGACGTTATGAGATGTGCGCAAAAATACATCGATATAGGGGAAGGTATGAGAGGTGCGCGAAAACACAGCGATATAGGGAAAGCTACGAGATGTGCATGAATACACGGCGATAGTCGGGAAGCCATGAGAGGTGTGCGAAAACACATCGATATAGGGGAAGGTATGAGAGGTGCGAAAAAAGACAGCGATATAGGGGAAGGTATGGGAGCTGCGCGAAAACAGGGCAATATAAGGGAAGGTATGAGAGGTGCACTAAAACACAGCGATACAGGGGCAGGAATGGGAGGTATGCGAAAACAGGGCGATATAAGGGAAGGTATGAGAGGTGCACTAAAAAACAGCGATACAGGGGAAGGAATGGGAGGTATGCGAAAACAGGGCGATATAGGGGAAGGTATGAGAGGTGCGCGAAGGCACATGATATACAGGATGCTATGGGAGGTGCGCGAAAACATGGCGATATAGGGAAAGGTATGAGAGATGTCCGAAAACACAGCGATATAGGGGACGCTATGGGACGTGCGCGAAAACACAGTGATATAGGAGAAGGTATGAGAGGTGTGCGAGAATACAGCAATGTAGGGGAAATTATGAGAGGTGCGTGACAACACGGCGATACAGGGGAATGTATCAGAGGTGTGAGAAAACACAGCGATATAATGGAAGTAATGACAGGAGCGAAAACATAACGATATAGGTGAAGGCATGAGAGGTGCGTGAAAACACAGTGATATAGGGGAAGCTATGAGAGGTGAGCAATAACACAGCGATAAAGATGAAGCTACGGGATGTGCGCAAAAAGACAGCGATATAGGGGAAGGTATGAGAGGTGCACGAAAACAGGGCAATATAAGGGAAGGTAAGAGAGGTGCACTAAAACACAGCGATACGGGGAAGGAATGGGAGGTATGCGAAAACAGGGCGATATAGGGGAAGGTATGAGAGGTGCGCGAAGGCACACGATATACAGGATGCTATGGGAGGTGCGCGAATACATGGCGATATAGGGAAAGGTATGAGAGATGTCCGCAAACACAGCGATATAGGGGACGCTATGGGACGTGCGCGAAAACACAGTGATATAGGAGAAGGTATGAGAGGTGTGCGAGAATACAGCGATGTAGGGGAAATTATGAGAGGTGCGTGACAACACGGCGATACAGGGGAATGTATCAGAGGTGTGAGAAAACACAGCGATATAATAGAATTAATGACAGGTGCGAAAACATAGCAATATAGGTGAAGGCATGAGAGGTGCGTGAAAACACAGTGATATAGGGGAAGCTATGAGAGGTGAGCAATAACACAGCGATAAAGATGAAGCTACGGGATGTGCGCAAAAAGACAGCGATATAGGGGAAGGTATGAGAGGTGCACGAAAACAGCGATGTAGGCAAAGCTATGGGAGGTGCGCGAAAACACAGCGATATAGGGGAAGGTATGAGAGCTGCGTGAAAACACAGTGATATTGGGGAAGGTATGAGAGGAGCGCGAAAACAGGGCGATATAGGGGAAGTTATAAGAGGTGCGTGAAAACCCAGCGACATTGGGGACATTATGAGATGTGCATGAAAACACGGTGATATTGGGGAAGGTATGAGAGGTGTGCAGAAACACAGCGATATACGGGAATGCATGAGAGGTGCGTGAAGGCACAGTGATATAGGGGATAGTATGGGAGGTGCACGAATACACAGCGATATAGGGGACGTTATGAGATGTGCGCAAAAATACATCGATATAGGGGAAGGTATGAGAGGTGCGCGAAAACACAGCGATATAGGGAAAGCTACGAGATGTGCATGAATACACGGCGATAGTCGGGAAGCCATGAGAGGTGTGCGAAAACACATCGATATAGGGGAAGGTATGAGAGGTGCGAAAAAAGACAGCGATATAGGGGAAGGTATGGGAGCTGCGCGAAAACAGGGCAATATAAGGGAAGGTATGAGAGGTGCACTAAAACACAGCGATACAGGGGCAGGAATGGGAGGTATGCGAAAACAGGGCGATATAAGGGAAGGTATGAGAGGTGCACTAAAAAACAGCGATACAGGGGAAGGAATGGGAGGTATGCGAAAACAGGGCGATATAGGGGAAGGTATGAGAGGTGCGCGAAGGCACATGATATACAGGATGCTATGGGAGGTGCGCGAAAACATGGCGATATAGGGAAAGGTATGAGAGATGTCCGAAAACACAGCGATATAGGGGACGCTATGGGACGTGCGCGAAAACACAGTGATATAGGAGAAGGTATGAGAGGTGTGCGAGAATACAGCAATGTAGGGGAAATTATGAGAGGTGCGTGACAACACGGCGATACAGGGGAATGTATCAGAGGTGTGAGAAAACACAGCGATATAATGGAAGTAATGACAGGAGCGAAAACATAACGATATAGGTGAAGGCATGAGAGGTGCGTGAAAACACAGTGATATAGGGGAAGCTATGAGAGGTGAGCAATAACACAGCGATAAAGATGAAGCTACGGGATGTGCGCAAAAAGACAGCGATATAGGGGAAGGTATGAGAGGTGCACGAAAACAGGGCAATATAAGGGAAGGTAAGAGAGGTGCACTAAAACACAGCGATACGGGGAAGGAATGGGAGGTATGCGAAAACAGGGCGATATAGGGGAAGGTATGAGAGGTGCGCGAAGGCACACGATATACAGGATGCTATGGGAGGTGCGCGAATACATGGCGATATAGGGAAAGGTATGAGAGATGTCCGCAAACACAGCGATATAGGGGACGCTATGGGACGTGCGCGAAAACACAGTGATATAGGAGAAGGTATGAGAGGTGTGCGAGAATACAGCGATGTAGGGGAAATTATGAGAGGTGCGTGACAACACGGCGATACAGGGGAATGTATCAGAGGTGTGAGAAAACACAGCGATATAATAGAATTAATGACAGGTGCGAAAACATAGCAATATAGGTGAAGGCATGAGAGGTGCGTGAAAACACAGTGATATAGGGGAAGCTATGAGAGGTGAGCAATAGCACAGCGATAAAGATGAAGCTATGGGATGTGCCCAAAAAGACAGCGATATAGGGGAAGGTATGAGAGGTGCGCGAAAACACAGCCACGTGGGCGTAGCTATGGGAGGTGCGCGAAAGCACAGCGATATAAGGGACGGTATGAGATGTGCATGAATACACGGCAATATTGGGGAAACCATGAGAGATGCGCGAAAACACAGCAATATAGGGGAAGGTATGAGAGGTGCACGAAAACACAACGATAAAAGGGAAGGTATGGGAGGTGCGTGAAAACAGGACGATATAGGGGAATGTATGAGATGTTTGCGAAGGCACAGCGACATAGGGGATTCTATGGGAGGTGCGCGAATACACAGCAATATGGGGGACGTTATGAGATGTGATAAAAAACACGGCGATATAGGGGAAGTTATGAGAGGTGCGCAAAAATACAGCGATATAGGAGAGGTTATGAGAGGTGCACGAAAACACAGCGATACAGAGGAAGGTATGGGAGGTGCGCGAAAACACAGTGATATAGGGGAAGACATGAGATGTGCTCGAAAACAGGGCTATATAGCGGAAGCTATGGGATATGCGTGAAAACATGGCGATACAAGGAAAGGTATGAGAGGTGCTCGAAAACACAGCGATACAGGGGATGCTATGGGACGTGCGCGAAAACACACTGATATAGTGGAAGGGATGAGAGGTGTGCAAGAACATGGCTATATAGGGGAAATTATGCGATGTCCGCGAAAACACGGCGATATATGAGAAGTTATGAGAGGTGAGTGAAAACACAGCGATATAGGGGAAGGTGTGAAGGTATGAGAGGTGCACGAAAACACAGTGATATAGGGGACGGTATGAGATGTGCATGAAAACATGGAGATATCGGGGAAGAAATGAGAGATGCGTGAAAACACTGCGATATAGGGGAAAGTATGAGAGGTGCGGAAAACCACGGCGATACAGGGGAATGCATCAGAGGTGCGAGAAAACACAGCGATATAAGGGAAGTTATGAGAGAGGTAAAAACACAGCGATATAGGGGAGACATGAGAGGTGCACGAAAACAGGGCAATATAGTGAGAGCTATGGGATGTGCATGAAAACAGGGCGATATAGGGGAAGGTATGAGAGCTGCGCGAGAACACAGTGATATAGAGGAAAGTTGGAGAGGTGCGCGAAAACTTGGCGTTATAGGGGAATGCATCAGAGGTGCACGAAGACACAGCGATATAGGGGATGCTATGGGAGGTGCGCGAAAACACAGCGATTTTGGGGAAATTATAGGAGGAGCGCGAAAACAGGGCGATATAGGGGAAGGTATGAGAGGTGCACGAAGACACAGCGATATAGGGGATGCTATGGGAGGTGCACGAAAACACAGTGATATAGGTGACGGTATGAGATGTGTATGAAAACACAGCGATATTGGGGAAGCCATGAGATGTGCACAAAATTACAGCGATAGAGGAGAAGTTATGAGAGGTGCGTGAAAACACAGCGATATAGGGGGAGGTATGAGAGGTGCACGAAAACACGGCGATATAGGGGCAGGTATGAGAGGTGCGCGTAAGCACGGCGATATAGGGGAAAGTATGAGTGGTGCGCGAAAACTTGGCGTTACAGGGGAATGCATCAGAGGTGCCAGAAAAAACAGCGATGTAGTGGAATACATGAGAGGTGCGCGAAAACAGGGCGATATAGTGGAAGCTATGGGATGTGCACGAAAACAGGGCGATATAGGGGAAGCTATGAGAGCTGCACGAAAACACAGCGGTATTAGGGACGCAATGGGACGTGCACGAAAACACAGTGATATAGGGGAATTTATGAGAGGTGTGCGAGAACACGGCGATATAGGGTAAATTATGAGAGGTGTGCGAAAATACGGCGATACGGGAGAATGTATCAGACGTGCGAGAAAACACAGCGATATAGGGGAAGTATTGAGAGGATCGAAAACATAGCGATCTAGGTGAAGACATGAGAGGTGCGCGAAAACATGGCGATATAGGGGAAGCTATGAGAGGTGCGCGAAAACACAGCGATATAGGGGACGCAATGGGACGTGCGCGAAAACACAGTGATATGGAGGAAGTTATGAGAGGTGTGCGAGAACATGGCGATATAGGGGAAATTATGAGAGGTGTGCGAAAACACGGCGATACGGGAGAATGTATCAGATGTGCGAGAAAACACAGCAATATAGTGGAAGTATTGAGAGGATCGAAAACATAGCGATCTAGGTGAAGGCATGAGAGGTGCGCAAAAACATGGCGATATAGGGGAAGCTATGAGAGATGAGCAAAAACACGGCGATACAGGGGAGGCTATGAGAGGTGAGCAATAACACAGCGATAAAGGTGAATCTATGTGATGTGCGTGAAAAGACAGCGATATAGGGGAAGTTATGAGAGGTGCGCAAGGCACAGCGATATAGGGGATGCTATGGGAGGTGCGTGAGTACACAGCGATATAGGGGATGTGATGAGATGTGCATGAAAACGCAATGATATTAGGGAAGGTACGAGAGGTGCACAAAAACACAGCGATATAGGAGAAGTTATGAGAGGTGTGCGAAAACACAGCGATATAGGGGAAGGTATGAAAGGTGCACGAAAACGCAGTGATATAAGGGAAGGTATAGGAGGTGCGCGAAAACAGGGCGATATAGGGGAACGTATGAGGGGAGCACGAAGGCACAGTGAAATAGGGGATGCTATGGGAGGTGCGCAAAAACACAGCAATATAGGAGACGCTATGAGATGTGCATAAAAACATGGCGATATAGGGGCAGGTATGAGAGGTGCGCGTAAACACGGCGATATAGGGGAAAGTATGAGAGGTGCGCGCAAACTTGGCGTTACAGGGGAATGCATCAGAGGTTCCAGAAAACACAGCGATGTAGTGGAATACATGAGAGGTGTGCGAAAACAGGACAATATAGTGGAAGGTATGGGATGTGCACGAAAACAGGGCGATATAGTGGAAGCTATGAGAAGTGCGCGAAAACTCAGCGATATAGCGGACACAATGGGACGTGCGCGAAAACACAGTGATATAGGGGAAGTTATGAGAGGTGTTCGAGAACACGGCGATATAGGGTAAATTATGAGAGGTGTGCGAAAACACGGCGATACGGGAGAATGTATCAGATGTGCGAGAAAACACAGCAATATAGGGGAAGTTTTGAGAGGATCGAAAACTTAACGATCTAGGTGAAGACATGAGAGGTGCGCGAAAACATGGCGATATAGGGAAAGCTATGAGAGGTGCACGAAAACACAGCGATATAGGGGACGCAAAGGGACGTGCGCGAAAACGCAGTGATATGGAGGAAGTTATGAGAGGTGTGCGAGAACACGGCGATATAGGGGAAATTATGAGAGGTGAGCAAAAACACAGCGATATAGGGGAAGTATTGAGAGGATCGAAAACATAGCGATCTAGGTGAAGACATGAGAGGTGCGCGAAAACATGGCGATATAGGGGAAGTTATGAGAGGTGAGCAAAAACACGACGATACAAGGGAAGCTATGAGAGGTGAGCAATAAAACAGCGATAAAGGTGAATCTATGGGATGTGCGCGAAAAGACAGCAATATAGGGGAAGGTATGAGAGGTGCGCGAAGGCACAGTGATATGGGGATGGTATGGGAGGGCGCAAATACACAGCGATATAGGGGTCGTTATGAGATGTGCATGAAAACACATCAATATAGGGGAAGGTATGAGATGTGCACAAAAATACATCGATATAGGGGAAGGTATGAGAGGTGCGCGAAAACAGCGATGTAGGCGAAGCTATGGGAGGTGAGCGAAAGCACAGCGATATAGGGGAAGGTATGAGATGTGCATGAATACACGGCGATAGTCGGGAAGCCATAAGAGGTCTGCGAAAACACAGCGATATAGGGGAAGGTATGAGAGCTGCGTGAAAACACAGTGATATAGGGGAAGGTATGAGAGGTGCGTGAAAACCTAGCGACATTGGGGACGTTATGAGATGTGCATGAAACCACAGTGAATTTGGGGAAGTTATGAGAGGTGTGCAAAAACACAGCGGTATACGGGAATGCATGAGAGGTGCGCGAAGGCACAGTGATATAGGGCATGGTATGGCAGGTGCGCGAAATCATAGCGATATAGGGGAAATTATGAGATGTGCGCAAAAATACTTCGATATAGGGTAAGGTATGAGAGGTGCACGAAAACAGCGATGTAGGCAAAGCTATGGGAGGTGCGCGAAAACACAGCGATATAGGGGAAGGTATGAGAGCTGCGTGAAAACACAGTGATATTGGGGAAGGTATGAGAGGAGCGCGAAAACAGGGCGATATAGGGGAAGTTATGAGAGGTGCGTGAAAACCCAGCGACATTGGGGACATTATGAGATGTGCATGAAAACACGGTGATATTGGGGAAGGTATGAGAGGTGTGCAGAAACACAGCGATATACGGGAATGCATGAGAGGTGCGTGAAGGCACAGTGATATAGGGGATAGTATGGGAGGTGCGCGAATACACAGCGATATAGGGGACGTTATGAGATGTGCGCAAAAATACATCGATATAGAGGAAGGTATGAGAGGTGCGCGAAAACAGCGATACAGGGGAAGGAATGGGAGGTATGCGAAAACAGGGCGATATAGGGGAAGGTATGAGAGGTGCGCGAAGGCACATGATATACAGGATGCTATGGGAGGTGCGCGAAAACATGGCGATATAGGGAAAGGTATGAAAGATGTCCGAAAACACAGCGATATAGGGGACGCTATGGGACGTGCGCGAAAACACAGTGATTTTGGAGAAGGTATGAGAGGTGTGCGAGAATACAGCGATGTAGGGGAAATTATGAGAGGTGCGTGACAACACGGCGATACAGGGGAATGTATCAGAGGTGTGAGAAAACACAGCGATATAATGGAAGTAATGACAGGAGCGAAAACATAACGATATAGGTGAAGGCATGAGAGGTGCGTGAAAACACAGTGATATAGGGGAAGCTATGAGAGGTGAGCAATAACACAGCGATAAAGATGAAGCTACGGGATGTGCGCAAAAAGACAGCGATATAGGGGAAGGTATGAGAGGTGCACGAAAACAGCGATGTAGGCAAAGCTATGGGAGGTGCGCGAAAACACAGCGATATAGGGGAAGGTATGAGAGCTGCGTGAAAACACAGTGATATTGGGGAAGGTATGAGAGGAGCGCGAAAACAGGGCGATATAGGGGAAGTTATGAGAGGTGCGTGAAAACCCAGCGACATTGGGGACATTATGAGATGTGCATGAAAACACGGTGATATTGGGGAAGGTATGAGAGGTGTGCAGAAACACAGCAATATACGGGAATGCATGAGAGGTGCGTGAAGGCACAGTGATATAGGGGATAGTATGGGAGGTGCGCGAATATACAGCGATATAGGGGACGTTATGAGATGTGCGCAAAAATACATCGATATAGGGGAAGGTATGAGAGGTGCGCGAAAACACAGCGATATAGGGAAAGCTATGAGATGTGCATGAATACACGGCGATAGTCGGGAAGCCATGAGAGGTGTGCGAAAACACATGGATATAGGGGAAGGTATGAGAGGTGCGCAAAAAGACAGCGATATAGGGGAAGGTATGGGAGCTGCGCGAAAACAGGGCAATATAAGGGAAGGTATGAGAGGTGCACTAAAACACAGCGATACAGGGGAAGGAATGGGAGGTATGCGAAAACAGGGCGATATAAGGGAAGGTATGAGAGGTGCACTAAAAAACAGCGATACAGGGGAAGGAATGGGAGGTATGCGAAAACAGGGCGATATAGGGGAAGGTATGAGAGGTGCGCGAAGGCAGATGATATACAGGATGCTATGGGAGTTGCGCGAAAACATGGCGATATAGGGAAAGGTATGAGAGATGTCCGAAAACACAGCGATATAGGGGACGCTATGGGACGTGCGCGAAAACACAGTGATATAGGAGAAGGTATGAGAGGTGTGCGAGAATACAGCGATGTAGGGGAAATTATGAGAGGTGCGTGACAACACGGCGATACAGGGGAATGTATCAGAGGTGTGAGAAAACACAGCGATATAATGGAAGTAATGACAGGAGCGAAAACATAACGATATAGATGAAGGCATGAGAGGTGCGTGAAAACACAGTGATATAGGGGAAGCTATGAGAGGTGAGCAATAACACAGCGATAAAGATGAAGCTACGGGATGTGCGCAAAAAGACAGCGATATAGGGGAAGGTATGAGAGGTGCACGAAAACAGGGCAATATAAGGGAAGGTAAGAGAGGTGCACTAAAACACAGCGATACAGGGGAAGGAATGGGAGGTATGCGAAAACAGGACGATATAGGGGAAGGTATGAGAGGTGCGCGAAGGCACACGATATACAGGATGCTATGGGAGGTGCGCGAATACATGGCGATATAGGGAAAGGTATGAGAGATGTCCGCAAACACAGCGATATAGGGGATGCTATGGGACGTGCGCGAAAACACAGTGATATAGGAGAAGGTATGAGAGGTGTGCGAGAATACAGCGATGTAGGGGAAATTATGAGAGGTGCGTGACAACACGGCGATACAGGGGAATGTATCAGAGGTGTGAGAAAACACAGCGATATAATAGAATTAATGACAGGTGCGAAAACATAGCGATATAGGTGAAGGCATGAGAGGTGCGTGAAAACACAGTGATATAGGGGAAGCTATGAGAGGTGAGCAATAGCACAGCGATAAAGATGAAGCTATGGGATGTGCCCAAAAAGACAGCGATATAGGGGAAGGTATGAGAGGTGCGCGAAAACACAGCCACGTGGGCGTAGCTATGGGAGGTGCGCGAAAGCACAGCGATATAAGGGACGGTATGAGATGTGCATGAATACACGGCAATATTGGGGAAGCCATGAGAGATGCGCGAAAACACAGCAATATAGGGGAAGGTATGAGAGGTGCACGAAAACACAACGATAAAAGGGAAGGTATGGGAGGTGCGTGAAAACAGGACGATATAGGGGAATGTATGAGATGTTTGCGAAGGCACAGCGACATAGGGGATTCTATGGGAGGTGCGTGAATACACAGCAATATGGGGGACGTTATGAGATGTGATAAAAAACACGGCGATATAGGGGAAGTTATGAGAGCTGCGCAAAAATACAGCGATATAGGAGAGGTTATGAGAGGTGCACGAAAACACAGCGATATAGAGGAAGGTATGGGAGGTGCGCGAAAACACAGTGATATAGGGGAAGACATGAGATGTGCTCGAAAACAGGGCTATATAGCGGAAGCTATGGGATATGCGTGAAAACATGGCGATACAAGGAAAGGTATGAGAGGTGCTCGAAAACACAGCGATACAGGGGATGCTATGGGACGTGCGCGAAAACACACTGATATAGTGGAAGGGATGAGAGGTGTGCAAGAACATGGCTATATAGGGGAAATTATGCGATGTCCGCGAAAACACGGCGATATATGAGAAGTTATGAGAGGTGAGTGAAAACACAGCGATATAGGGGAAGGTGTGAAGGTATGAGAGGTGCACGAAAACACAGTGATATAGGGGACGGTATGAGATGTGCATGAAAACATGGAGATATCGGGGAAGAAATGAGAGATGCGTGAAAACACTGCGATATAGGGGAAAGTATGAGAGGTGCGGAAAACCACGGCGATACAGGGGAATGCATCAGAGGTGCGAGAAAACACAGCGATATAAGGGAAGTTATGAGAGAAGTAAAAACACAGCGATATAGGGGAGACATGAGAGGTGCACGAAAACAGGGCAATATAGTGAGAGCTATGGGATGTGCATGAAAACGGCGATATAGGGGAAGGTATGAGAGCTGCGCGACAACACAGTGATATAGAGGGAAGTTGGAGAGGTGCGCGAAAACTTGGCGTTATAGGGGAATGCATCAGAGGTGCACGAAGACACAGCGATATAGGGGATGCTATGGGAGGTGCGCGAAAACACAGCGATTTTGGGGAAATTATAGGAGGAGCGCGAAAACAGGGCGATATAGGGGAAGGTATGAGAGGTGCACGAAGACACAGCGATATAGGGGATGCTATGGGAGGTGCACGAAAACACAGTGATATAGGTGACGGTATGAGATGTGCATGAAAACACAGCGATATTGGGGAAGCCATGAGATGTGCACAAAATTACAGCGATAGAGGAGAAGTTATGAGAGGTGCGTGAAAACACAGCGATATAGGGGGAGGTATGAGAGGTGCACGAAAACACAGCGATACAGGGGAATGTATGGGAGGTGCGGGAAAACAGGGCGATATAGGGGAAGGTAAGAGAGGTGCGCGAAGGCACAGCAATATAGGGGATGCTATGGGAGGTGCATGAAAACACAGCGATATAGGAGAAGACATGAGAGGTGCACAAAAACAGGGCAATATAGTGGAAGCTATGGGATGTGCCCGAAAACACGGCGATATAGGGGAAATTATAAGAGTTGTGCGAAAACATGGTGATACAGAGGAATGCTTCAGAGGTGCGAGAAAACTCAACGATATAGTGGAAGTAATGATTGGAGCGAAAACATAGCGATATAGGTGAAGACATGTGAGGTGTGCGAAAAAACGGCGATATAGGTGAAGCTATTAGAGATGAGCAATAACACAGCGATAAAGGTGAAGCTATGGGATTTGCGCGAAAAGAAAGCGATATAGGGGAAGGTATGAGAGGTGTGCGAAAACATCGATGTAGGCGAAGCTATGGGAGGTGCGCGAAAACACAGCGATATAGGGGACGGTATGAGACGTGCATGAAATAAAGGCGATATTGAGGAAGCAATGAGGGATGCGTGAAAACACAGCGATATAGGGGAAAGTATAGGAAGTGTGCGAAAACAGGGCGATATAGGGGAAGGTGTGAGAGGTGCACGAAGGCACAGCGATATAGGGGCTGCTATGGGAGGTGCGCGAAAACACAGTGATATAGGGGACTGTATGAGATGTGTATGAAAACATGGTGATATAGGGGAAGCTATGAGAGGTGCGCGAAAACACGGTGATATAGGGGAAAGTATGAGAGGTGCGTGAAAACTTGGCGTTACATGGGAATGCATCAGAATTTCGAGAAAACTCAACGATATAGTGGAAGTAATGATTGGAGCGAAAACATAGCGATATAGGTGAAGACATGTGAGATGTGCGAAAAAACGGCGATATAGGGGAAGCTATGAGAGATGAGCAATAACACAGCGATAAAGGTGAAGCTATGGGATGTGCGCGAAAAGAAAGCGATATAGGGGAAGGTATGAGAGGTGTGCGAAAACATCGATGTAGGCGAAGCTATGGGAGGTGCGCGAAAACACAGTGATATAGGGGAAGGTATGATAGGTACACAAAAATACAGCGATACAGGGGAAGTTATGAGAGATGCGCAAAAATACAGCAATGTAGGAGAAGTTATGAGAGGTGCGTGAAAACACAGAGATATAGGAGAAATTATGAGAGGTGTGTGAAAGCACAGCGATATCGGGGAAGGAATGGGAGGTGCGCGAACGCATAGCGATATAGGGGATGCTATGGGAGGTGCGTGAATACACAGCGATATAGGGGACGTTATGAGATGTGCAAAAAAACACGGTGATACAGGGAAAGTTATGAGAGGTGCGCAAAAATACAGCAATGTAGGAGAAGTTATGAGAGATGCGTGAAAACACTCAATATAGAGGATGCTATGGGAGGGGCGCGAAAACCGGGCGATATACGGGGAGGTATGAGAGGTGCGCGAAAACACAATGATATAGGGGACACTATTGAACGTGCGCGAAAACACTGTGATATAGGGGAAGATATGAGAGGTGTGTGAGAACACGGCGATACAGGGGAATGTATCAGAGGTGCGAGACACAGAGCGATATAGGGGAAGTAATGAGAGGAGCGGAAACACAGTGATATAGGTGAAGACATGAGAATTGCGTGAAAACATGGCAATATAGGGGAAGCTATGGGAGGTGAGCAATAACACAGCGATAAAGGTGAAGCGATGAGATGTGCGTGAAAAGACAGCAATATAGGGGAAGCTATGAGAGGTGTGCGAAAACACAGCGATGTAGGCGAAGCCATGGGAGGTGCGCGAAAACTGGGCGATATTGGGGAAGGTATGAGAGGTGCACGAAGAAACAACGATATAAGGGATTCAATGGGAGGAGCGTGAATACACAGCGATATAGGGGACGTTACGAGATGTGCATGAAAACACGGCGATATTGGGGAAGCCATGAGAGGTGTGTGAAAAGACACCGATATAGGGGAAGGTATGGGAAGTGTGAGAAAACAGGGTGATATAGGGGAAGATATGAGAGGTGAGCGACAGCACAGTGGTATAGGGGATGCCTGGGAGGTGCGCAAGGCACAGTGATATAGGGGATGCTATGGGAGGTGCGCGAATACCCAGCGATATAGGGGACATTAACAGACGTGCATAAAAACACGTCGAAATTGGGGAAGCCAGGAGAGGTGCACAAAAATACAATAAAATAGGCGACGTAATGGGACGTGCGCGAAAACACAGTGATATAGGGGAAGGTATGAGAGATGTGCGAGACAACGGCGATATAGGGGAAATTATGAAAGGTACGCGAAAACACGACGATACGGGAGAATGTATCAGATGTGCGAGAAAACACAGCGATATAGGGGAAGTAATGAGAGGAGCGAAAACATAGCGATCTAGGTGACGACATGAGAGGTGCACGAAAACACGGCAATATAGGGGAAGCTATGAGAGGTGAGCGAAGGCACAGCGATATCGGGGATGCTATGTGAGGAGCGCGAATACACAGCGATATAGGGTACGTTATGAGATGTGCATAACAACAGGGCGATATAGGGGAAGTTATGAGAGGTGCGCAAAAACACGACGATACAGGGGAAGCTATGAGAGATGAGCAATAACACAGCGATAAAGGTGAATCTATGGGATGTGCGCGAAAAGTCAGCGATATAGGGGGAGGTATGAGAGGTGCATGAAAACACAGCGATATAGGGGAAGGAATGGAAGGTGCTCGAAAACAGGGTGATATAGATGAAGTTATGAGAGTATGCGAAGGCACAGCAATATAGGGGATGCTATGGATGGTGCGCGAAAACACAGTGATACAGGGGAAGACATGAGAGGTGCGCGAAAACAGCGATATAGGTGAAGGAATGGGAGGTGCGCGAAAACAGGGCGATATAGGTGAATGAATGATAGGAGGGTGAAAACAGGGCGATATAGGGGAAGATATGAGAGGTGCGCGAAGGCACAGCGAAATAGGGGATGCTATGGGAGGTGCGCGAATACACAGCGATATAGGGGACGTTATGAGATGTGCATAACAATACGGCGATATAGGGGAAGTTATGAGAGGTGTGCAAAAACACGGCAATGTAGGGGAAGCTATGAGAGGTGAGCAATAACACAGTGATGAAGGTGAATCTATGCGATGTGTGCGAAAAGACAGCGATATAGGGAAAGGTATGAGAGGTGTGTGAAAACACAGCGATATAGGAGACGGTATGAGAGGTGTGTGAAAACACAGCGATATAGGGGACGGTACGAGATGTGCATGAATACACGGCGATAGTCGGGAAACCATGAGAGTTGTGCGAAAACAGAGCGATATAGGGGAAGTCATGAGAGGTGCGCGAAAACAGGGCGATATAGAGGAAGTTATGAGAGGTGAGCAAAAATACGGCGTTATAGGGGACGTTATGAGATGTGCATGAAAACACGGCGATATACGGAAAGGTATGAGAGGTGCACGAAGGCACAGAGATATAGGGGATGCTATGGGAGGTGCGTGAAAACACAGTGATATAGGGGACGGTATGAGATGTGTATGAAAACACGGCAATATATGGGAAGCTATGAGAGGTGCGCGAAAGCACGGCGATATATGGGAAAGTATGAGAGGTGCGCGAAAACAGGGCAATATAGTGGCAGCTATGGGATGTGCGCAAAAACAGGGTGATGTAGGGGAAGGTAAGAGAGGTGTGCGAAAGCACAGCAAAATAGGGGACTCTATGGGACTTGCGCAAAAACACAGTGATATAGGGGAAGGTATGAGGGATGTGCGAGAACACGGTGATATAGGGGAAATTATGAGAGGAGCGCGAAAACACGGCGATACGGGATAATGTATCAGACGTGCGAGAAAACACAGCGATATAGGGGAAGTAATGAGAGGAGCAAAAACATAGCGATCTCGGTGAAGACATGAGAGGTGCGCGAAAACACGGCGATATGGGGGAAGCTATGACAGGTGAGCAAAAACACGGTGATACAGGGGAAGCTATGAGAGGTTAGCAAAAACACAGCGATGAAGGTGAACCTATGGGATGTGCACGAAACGGCAGCAATATAGGGGAAGCTATGAGAGGTGCGCAATGCACAGCGATATAGGGGATGCTATGGGAGGTGCGTGAATACACAGCGATATAGGGGACATGATGAGATGTGCATGAAAACGCAGGGATATTAGGGAAGGTATGAGAGGTGCACAAAAACACAGAGATATAGGGGAAGGTATGAGATGTGCATGAATACATGGCGATAGACGGGAAACAATGAGAGGTGTTCAAAAACACAGCGATATAGGGCAAGTTATGAGAGGTGCGTGAAAACACAGTGATATAGGGGAAGGTATGAGAGGAGCGCAAAAATAGGGCGATATAGGGGAAGTTATGAGAGATGCGTGAAAACCCAGCGATATAGGGGACATTATGAGATGTGCATGAAAACACGGCGATAATGGGGAAGGTATGAGAGGTGCGCGAAGGCACAGCGAAATAGGGGACGTTATGAGATGTACATAAAAACACGGCGATATAGGGGAAGTTATGAGAGGTGCGCAATAATACAGCAATATAGCAGAAGTTATTAGAGGTGCGTGAAAACACAGCGATATAGGGAGAGGTATGAGAGGTACACAAAAACACAGCGTTATAGGGGAAGGTATGGGAGGTGCTCGAAAGCAGGGTGATATAGTGGAGTTTATGAGAGGTGCGTGAAAACCCAGCGATATAGGGGAGGTTATGAGATGTGCATGAAAACACGGCGATATAGGGGGATGTATGAGAGGTGCACGAAAACGCAGCGTTATAAGAGAACGTATAGGAGGTGCGCGAAAACAGGGCGCTATAGGGGAAGGTATGAGAGGTGCACGAAGGCACATTCGATATAGGGGATGCTATGGGAGGTGCGCAAAAACACAGCGATATAGGAGACGGGATGAGATGTGCATAAAAACGTGGCGATATAGGGGGAGGTATGAGAGGTGCGCGTAAACACGGCGTTATAGGGGAAAGTATGCGAGGTGCGCGAAAACACAGCGATATAGGGGACGCAATGGGACGATTGCGAAAACACAGTGATATAGGGGAAGGTATGAGAGGTGTGCGAGAACACGGCGATATACAGGAAATTATGAGAGGTGTGCGAAAACACGGCGATACGGGAGAATGTATCAGATGTGCGAGAAAACACAGCGATATAGGGGAAGTATTGAGAGGAGCAAAAACATAGCGATTCAGGTGAAGACATGAGAGGTGCGCAAAAACACGGCGATATGGGGGAAGCTATGAGAGGTTTGCAAAAACACAGCGATACAGGGGAAGATATGAGAGGTGAGCAATAACACAGCGATAAAGGTGAATCTATGGGATGTGCGCGAAAAGACAGCAATATAGGGGAAGCTATGAGAGGTGCGCAAGGCACAGCGATATAGGGGATGCTATGGGAGGTGCGTGAATACACAGCGATATAGCGGACGTGATGAGATGTGCATGAAAACGCAGCGATATTAGGGAGGTTATGAGAGGTGCACAAAAACACAGCGATATAGGAGAAGTTATGAGAGGTGTGTGAAAACACAGCGATATAGGGAAGGTATGAGAGGTGAACGAAAACACGGCAATACAGGGGAAGTTATGAGAGGTGCGCAATAATACAGCAATATAGGAGAAGTTATTAGAGGTGCGTGAAAACACAGCAATATAGGGGGAGGTATGAGTGGTATACGAAAACACAACGATATAGGGGAACGTATGGGAGTTGCTCGAAAGCAGTGTGATATAGGGGAAGTTATGAGAGGTGCGTGAAAACACAACGATATAGGGGATGCAATGAGACGTTCGCGAAAAAACAGTGATACAGGGGAAGGTATGAGAGGTGTGCGAGAACACAGCGATATAGGGGAAATTATGAGAAGTGTGCGAAAACACGGTGATATGGGAGAATGTATCAGATGTGCGGGAAAACACAGCGATATAGGGTTAGTATTTAGAGGAGCGAAAACATAGCGATCAAGTGAAGACATGAGAGGTGCGCAAAGACACGGAGATATGGGGGAAGCTATGAGAGGCGAGCAAAAACACGGCGATACAGGGGAAGCTATGAGAGGTGAGCAATAACACAGCGATAAAGGTGAATCTATGGGATGTGCGCGAAAAGACAGCGATATAGGGGAAGCTATGAGAGGTGCGCAAGGCACAGCGATACAGGGGATGCTATGGGAGGTGCGTGAATACACAGTGCTATAGGGGATGTGATGAGATGTGCATGAAAACGCAGCGATATTAGGGAAGTTATGAGAGGTGCACAAAAACGCATCGATATAGGGGAAGTTATGATAGTTGTGTGAAAACACAGCGATATAGGGAAGGTATGAGAGGTGCACGAAAACACGGCGATATAGGGGAAGTTATGAGAGGTGCTCGAAAGCAGGATGATATAGGGGAAGTTATGAGAGTTGCGTGAAAACCCAGTGATATAGGGGACGTTATGAGATGTGCATAAAAACACGGCGATATAGGGGAAGTTATGAGAGCTGCGCAAAAATACAGCAATATAGGAGAAGTTATGAGAGGTGCGTGAAAACACAACGATAGAAGGGGAGGTATGAGAGGTGCACGAAAACACAGCGATATAAGGGAAGGTATAGGAGGTGGGCGAAAACAGGGCGATATAGGGGAAGGTATGAGAGGTGCACGAAGGCACAGCGATATAGGGGATGTTATGGGAGGTGCACGAATACACAGCGAAATAGGGGATGTTATGAGATGTACATTAAAAAACGGCAATATAGGGGAAGTTATGAGAGGTGCGCAAAAATACAGCAATATATGAGAAGTTATGAGAGGTGCGTGAAAACACAGCGATATAGGGGGAGGTATGAGAGGTAAACGAAAACACAGCGATATAGGGTAAGGTATGGGAGGTGCTCGAAAGCAGGGCGATATACGGGAAATTATGAGAGGTGCGTAAAAACCCAGCGATATAGGGGATGTTATGAGATCTGCATGAAAACACGGCGATATAGGGGAAGGTATGAGAGGTGCGCGAAGGCACAGTGATATAGGGGATGCAATGGGAGGTGCGCGAATACACAGCGATATAGGGGACGTTATGAGATGTGCATAAAAACACGGCAATATAGGGGAAGTTATGAGAGGTACACAAAAATACAGCAATGCAGGAGAAGGTATGAGAGGTGCGTGAAAACACAGCGATATAAGGGGAGGTATGAGAGGTACACGAAAACACAGCGATATAAGGGAAGTTATGGGAGGTGCTCGAAAACAGGGTGATATAGGGAAAGGTATGAGAGGTGTGCGAAGGCACAGCTATATAGGGGATGGTATGGGAGGTGCACGAAAACACAGCGATATAGGGAAAGATATGAGAGGTTTGCGAGAACACGTTGATACAGGGTACAGTATCAGAAGTGCGAGAACACAGAGCGATATAGGGGAAGTAATGAGAGGAGCGGAAACACAGCGATATAGGTGAAGACATGAGAGGTGCGCGAAAACACGGCAATATAGCGGAAGCTATGAGAGGTAAGCAATAACACAGCGATAAAGTTGAAGTTATGGGATGTGCGCGAAAACAGGGCGATATAGGGGAAGATATGAGAGGTGCGCAAAAACACAGCAATGTATGCGAAGCCATGAGAGGTGCACGGGAAACAGGGCGATATAGGGGAAGGTATGAGCGGTGCGCGAAGGCACAGCGATATAGGGGATGCTATGGGAGGTGCGTGAATACACAGAGATATAGGAGACGTTATGAGATGTGCATGAAAACACGGCGATAGTCGGGAAGCCATGAGAGGTGTGCGAAAACACAGCGATATAGGGGAAGGTATGAGAGCTGCGTGAAAACACAGTGATATAGGGGAAGGTATGAGAGGAGCGCGAAAACAGGGCGATAGAGGGGAGGTTATGAGAGGTGCGTGAAAACCCAGCGACATTGGGGACATAATGAGATGTGCATGAAAACATGGTGCTATTGGGGAAGGTATGAGAGGTGTGCAAAAACACAGCGGTATACGGGAATGCATGAGAGCTGTACGAAAACAGCGATATAGTTGAAGGAATGGGAGGTGCGCGAAAACAGGGCGATATTTGGGAAGGTATGAGAGGTGCGCGAAAGCACAGCGATATAAGGGAAGCTATGGGAGGTGCGCGAATATACAGCGATATAGAGGACGTTATGAGATGTGCATAACAACACGGCGATATAGGGGAAGCTATGAGAGGTGAGCAATAACACAGCGATAAAGGTGAATCTATGGGATGTGCACGAAAAGACAGCGATATAGGGGAAGATATGAGAGGAGTGCGAGAACACGGCGATATAGGTGAAATTATGAGAGGTGCGCGAAAACACGTTGATGCAGAGATCTGTTTCAGAAGTGCGAGAACACAGAGCGATATAGGGGAAGTAATGAGAGGAGCGGAAACACAGCGATATAGGGGAAGTAATGAGAGGAGCGGAAACACAGCGATATAGGTGAAGAAATGAGCGGTGCGCGGAATCACGGTGATATAGGGGAAGGTATGAGGTGCGCAAAAACACAGCGATGTAGGCGAAGCCATGGGAGGTTCACGGAAAACAGGGCGATATAGGGAAAGGTATGAGTGGTGCGCAAGGCACAGCGATATAGGGGATGCTATGGGAGGTGCGTGAATACACAGAGATATAGGGGACGTGATGAGATGTGCATGAAAACGCAGTGATATTAGGGAAGGTATGAGAGGTGCACAAAAACACAGCGATATAGGAGAAGTTATGACAGGTGTGCGAAAATACAGCGATATAGGGGAAGGTATGAGAGGTGTGCGAAGGCACAGCGATATAGGGGACGCTATGAGATGTGCATGAAAACACGGCAATATAGGGGAAGGTATAAGAGCTGCACAAAAATAAAGTGATATAGGAGAAGTTATGAGAGGTGCGTGAAAACACAGCGAGATAAGGGAAGGTATGAGAGGTGCAGGAAAACACAGCAATATTGGGGAAGATATGGGTGGTGCGCGAAAACCGGGCGATATAAGGGAAGTTATGAGAGGTGCGCGAAAACACCATGATATAGGGGAAGACATGAGAGGTGCGCAAAAACAGGGCAATATAGTGGAACCTATGGGATGTGCGCGAAAGCACAACGATACAGGGGAATGTATCAGAGGTGCGAGAAAACACAGCAGTATAGGGGACGCTATGGGACATGCGCAAATAAACAGTGATATGGGGAAGGTATGAGAGGTGTGCGAGAACACGGCGATATAGGGGAAATTGTAAGAGGTGCGCGAAAACATGGCAATACAGGAGAATGTATCAGAGGTGCGAGAAAACACAGCGATATAGGGGAAGTAATGATAGGAGCGAAAACATAGTGATATAGTTGAAGACATGCGAGGTGCGCAAAAACACGGCGATATAGGGTAAGCTATGAGAGGTGAGCAATAACACAGCGATCAAGGTGAAGCCATGGGATGTGCGCGATAACAGCGATGGAGGCAAAGCTATGGGAGGTGCGCGAAAACACAGCGATATAGGGGTCGGTATGAGATGTGCATGAATACACAGCGATATTGGGGAAGCCATGACAGGTGCGCGAAAACACAGCGATGTAGGGGAAGCTATGAGAGGTGCGCAAGGCACAGCGATAGAGGGAATACTATGGGATATGCGCGAACACACAGTGATATAGGGGACGTGATGAGATGTGCATGAAAACGCAAAGGTATTAGGGAAGGTATGGGAGGTGCACGAATACACATCGATATAGGGGACGTTATGAGATGTGCATAAAATCACGGCGATATAGGGGAAGTTATGAGAGGTGCGTGAAAACACAACGATATTGGGGGAGGTATGAGAGGTACACGAAAACGCAGCGATATAAGGGAAGGTATAGGAGGTGCGTGAAAACAGGGCAATATAGGGGAAGGGCGATATAAGGGAAGGTATAGGAGGTGCGTGAAAACTGGGCGATATAAGGGAAGGTATGAGAGGTGAACGAAGGCACAGCGATATAGGGGATGCTATGGGAGGCGCGCGAAAACACAGCGATATAAGAGATGGTATGAGATGTGCATAAAAACATGGCGATATAGGAGGAGGTATGAGAGGTGCGCGTAAACATGGCGATATAGGGGAAAGTATGAGAGGTGCGCGAAAACTTGGCGTTACAGGGGAATGCATCAGAGGTGCCAGAAAACACAGCGATGTAGTGGAAGACATGAGAAGTGCGCGAAAACAGGACAATATAGTGGAAGGTATGGTATGTGCGCGAAAACAGGGCGATATAGGGGAAGGTATGAGAGGTGCGCAAAAACAGGGCAATATAGTGGAACCTATAGAATGTGCATGAAACCACGGCGATACAGGGGAATGTATCAGAGGTGCGAGAAAACACAGCGATATAGGGGATGCTATGGGAGGTGCGCGAAAACACAGCGATATAGGAGACGGTATGAGATGTGCATAAAAACATGGTGATATAGGGGGAGGTGTGAGAGTTGCGCGAAAACTTGGCGTTACAGGGGAATGCATCAGAGGTGCCAGAAAACACAGCTATGTAGTGGAATACATGAGAGGTGCGCAAAAACAGGGCAATATAGTGGAAGCTATGGGATGTGCACGAAAACAGGGCGATATAGGGGAAGCTATGAGAGGTGCGCGAAAACACAGCGATATAGGAGAAGTTAAGAGAGGTGTGTGTAAATACAGTGATATAGGGGAAGGTATGAGAGGTGCACGAAGGCACAGCGATATAGGGGATGCTATGGGAGGTGCACGAAAACACAGCGATATAGGAGACGGTATGAGATGTGCATAAAAACATGGCGATATAGGGGGAGGTATGAGATTTGCGCGAAAACTTGGCGTTACAGGGGAATGCATCAGAGGTGCCAGAAAACACAGCTATGTAGTGGAATACATGAGAGGTGCGCGAAAACAGGGCAATATAGTGGAAGCTATGGGACGTGCGCGAAAACACAGTGATATAGGGGAAGGTATGAGAGGTGTGCGAGAACACGGTGATATAGGGGAAATTATGAGAGGTGTGCGAAAACACGGCGATACGGCAAAATGTATCAGATATGCGAGAAAACACAGCGATATAGGGGAAGTATTAAGAGGAGCGAAAACATAGCGATCTAGGTGAAGACATGAGAGGTGCGCGAAAACACGTTGATACAGGGAACTGTATCAGAAGTGCGAGAATACAGAGCGATATAGGGGAAGTAATGAGAGGAGCTGAAACACAGCGATATAGGTGAAGAAATGAGAGGTGCGCGAAAACACGGCGATATAGGGGAAGGTATGAGAGGTGCGCAAAAACACAGCGATGTAGGCGAAGCCATGGGAGGTGCACGGGAAACAGGGCGATATAGGGGAAGGTATGAGCGATGCACGAAGGCACAGCTATATAGGGGATGCTATGGGAGGTGCGTGAATACACAGAGATATAGGAGACGTTATGAGATGTGCATGAAAACACGGCGATATTGGGGAAGCCATGAGACGTGTGCGAAAATACAGCGATTTAGGGGACGGTATGGGAGGTGTGCGGAAACATGGCGATATAGGGGAAGTTATGAGAGGTGCGCAAAGGCACAGCGATATAGGGGATGCTATGGGTGGTGCGCGAATACACAGCGATATAGGGGAAGTCATGAGAGATGCGTGAAAACACAGCGATATAGGGGACGCTATTGGACGTGCGCGAAAACACAGTGATATAGGGGAAGATATGAGAGGTGTGCGAGAACACGGCAATATAGGTGAAATTATGAGAGGTGCGCGAAAACACGTTGATACAGGGAACTGTATCAGATGTGCAAGAACACAGAGGGATATAGGGGAAGTAATGAAAGGAGCGAAAACACAGCGATATAGGTGAAGACATGAGAGGTGCGCGAAAACACGGCGATATAGGGGAAGCTATGAGAGGTAAGCAATAACACAGCGATAAAGGTGAAGTTATGGGATGTGCGCGAAAACAGGGCGACATAGGAGAAGGTATGGGAGGTGCGCAAAGGCACAGCGATGTAGAGGATGCTATGGCAGGTGCGCGAATACAAGCGATATATGGGATATTAAGAGATGTGCATGAAAACACGACGATATTGGGGAAGCCATGAGAGGTGCGCAAAAATACGGCGATATAGGGGATGTTATGAGAGGTGCGCGAATACACAGCGATATAGGGGACGTGATGAGATGTGCATGAAAACGCAGCGATATTGGGGAAGGTATGAGAGGTGCACAAAAACACAGCGATATAGGAGAAGTTATGAGAGGTGTGCGAAAACACAGCGATATAGGGGAAGATATTAAAGGTGCACGAAAACACAGAGATATATACGGGAAGGAATGGGAGGTGCACGAATACACAGCGATATAGGGGACGTTATGAGATGTGCATGAAAACACAGCCATATAGGGGAAGTATTGAGAGGAGCGAAAACATAGCGATCTAGGTGAGGACATGAGAGGTGAGCAAAAACACGGCGATACAGGGGAAGCTATGAGAGGTGCGCAAGGCACAGCGATATAGGGGAAGCTATGAGAGGTGCGCAAGGCACAGCGATATAGGGGATGCTATGAGAGGTGCGCGAATACACAGCGATATTGGGGAAATTATGAGAGGTGTATGAATACTCAGCGATATTAGGGAAGGTATGAGAGGTGCACAAAAACTCAGTGATATAGGAGAAGTTATGAGAGGTGTGTGAAAACACAGCGATATAGGGGAAGGTATGAAAGGTGCACGAAAACACAGCGATATAGGGAAAGGAATCGGAGGTGCGCGAAAACAGGGCGATATAGGGGAAGGTATGAGAGGTGCACGAAGGCACAGCGATATAGGGGATGCAATGGGAGGTGCGCGAAAACACAGCGATATAGGGGAAGACATGAGAGGTGCGTGAAAACACAGCGATATAGGGGACGCTATTGGACGTGAGCGAAAACACAGTGATATAGCGGAAGCTATGAGAGGTGAGCAATAACACAGCGATAAAAGTGAATCTATGGGATGTGCGCGAAAAGACAGCGATATAGGGGAAGGTATGAGAGGTGCGCAAGGCACAGCGATATAGGGGGAGGTATGAGAGGTGCACGAAAACACAGCGATATAGGGGAAGGTATGGAAGGTGCTCGAAAACTGGGTGATATAGATGAAGTTATGAGAGTTATGCAAAGGCACAGCAATATAGGGGATGCTATGGAAGGTGCGCGAAAACACAGTCACATAGTGGAAGACAGGAGAGGTGCGTGAAAACACGGTGATATAGGGGAAGCTATGAGAGGTGAGCCAAAACACGGCGATACAGGGTAAGCTATGAGAGGTGAGCAATAACACAGCGATAAAGGTGAATCTATGGGATGTGCGTGAAAAGACAGCGATATACGGGAAGTTATGAGAGGTGTGCGAGAACACGGCGATATAGGGTAAATTATGAGAGGTGTGCGAAAACACGGCGATACGTGAGAATGTATCAGACGTGCGAGAAAACACAGCGATATAGGGGAAGTATTGAGAGGATTCAAAACATAGCGATCTAGGTGAAGACATTAGAGGTGCGCGAAAACATGCGATATAGGGGAAGCTATGAGAGGTGAGCAAAAACACGGCGATACAGGGGAAGCTATGACAGGTGAGCAATAACACAGCGATAAAGGTGAATCTATGGGATGTACGCGAAAAGACAGCGATATAGGGGAAGTTATGAGAGGTGCGTGAATACACAGCGATATAGGGGACGTGATAAGATGTGCATGAAAACGCAGTGATATTAGGGAAGGTATGAGAGGTGCACAAAAACACAGCGATATAGGAGAAGTTATGAGATGTGTGCGAAAACACAGCGATATAGGGGAAGGTATGAAAGGTGCACGAAAACGCAGTGATATAAGGGCTGGTATAGGAGGTGTGCGAAAACAGGGCGATATAGGGCAAGGTATGAGAGGTGCACGAAGGCACAGCGATATAGGGGATGCTATGGGAGGTGCGCAAAAACACAGCGATATAGGAGACGGTATGAGATGTGCATAAAAACATGTCGATATAGGGGCAGGTATGAGAGGTGCGCGTAAAAACGGCGATATAGGGGAAAGTATGGGAGGTGCGCGAAAACTTGGCATTACAGGGGAATGCATCAGAGGTGCCAGAGAACACAGCGATGTAGTGGAAGACATGAGAGGTGCGCGAAAACAGGGCAATATAGTGGAAGGTATGGGATGTGCGCGAAAACAGGGCGATATAGGGGAAGGTATGAGAGGTGTGCGAAGGCACAGCGATATAGGGGACGCTATGAGATGTGCATGAAAACACGGCAATATAGGGGAAGGTATAAGAGCTGCACAAAAATAAAGTGATATAGGAGAAGTTATGAGAGGTGCGTGAAAACACAGCGAGATCGGGAAGGTATGAGAGGTGCAGGAAAACACAGCAATATTGGGGAAGATATGGGTGGTGCGCGAAAACCGGGCGATATAGGGGAAGTTATGAGAGGTGCGTGAAGGCACAGCGATATAGGGGATGCTATGAGAGGTGCGCGAAAACACCGTGATATAGGGGAAGACATGAGAGGTGCGCAAAAACAGGGCAATATAGTGGAACCTATGGGATGTGTGCGAAAGCACAGCGATACAGGGGAATGTATCAGAGGTGCGAGAAAACACAGCGATATAGGCGACGCTATGGGACATGCGCAAATAAACAGTGATATGGGGAAGGTATGAGAGGTGTGCGAGAACACGGCGATATAGGGGAAATTGTAAGAGGTGCGCGAAAACATGGCAATACAGGAGAATGTGTCAGAGGTGCGAGTAAACACAGCGATATAGGGGAAGTAATGATAGGAGCAAAAACATAGCGATATAGGTGAAGACATGCGAGGTGCGCAAAAACACGGCGATATAGGGTAAGCTATGAGAGGTGAGCAATAACACAGCGATCAAGGTGAAGCTATGGGATGTGCGCGATAACAGCGATGTAGGCGAAGCTATGGGAGGTGCGCGAAAACACAGCGATATAGGGGACGGTATGAGATGTGCATGAATACACGGCGATATTAGGGAAGCCATGAGAGGTGCCTGAAAACACAGCGATATAGGGGAAGGTATGAGAGGTGTGCAAAAACACAGCGATATAGGAGAAGTTAAGAGAGGTGCGCGAAAACACAGCGATATAGGGGAAGCTATGAGAGGTGCGCAAGGCACAGCGATAGAGGGAATACTATGGGATGTGCGCGAATACACAGTGATATAGGGGACGTGATGAGATGTGCATGAACACGCAAAGGTATTAGGGAAGGTATGGGAGGTGCACGAATACACAGCGATATAGGGGACGTTATGAGATGTGCATAAAATCACGGCGATATAGGGGAAGTTATGAGAGGTGCGTAAAAATACAGAAATATAGGAGAAGTTATGAGAGGTGCGTGAAAACACAACGATATAGGGGGAGGTATGAGAGGTACACGAAAACGCAACGATATAAGGGAAGCTATAGGAGGTGCGTGAAAACAGGGCAATATAGGGGAAGGGCGATATAAGGGAAGGTATAGGAGGTGCGCGAAAACTGGGCGATATAAGGGAAGGTATGAGAGGTGAACGAAGGCATAGCGATATAGGGGATGCTATGGGAGGTGCGCGAAAACACAGCGATATAGGAGACGGTATGAGATGTGCATAAAAACATGGCGATATAGGAGGAGGTATGAGAGGTGCGCGTAAACACGGCGATATAGGGGAAAGTATGAGAGGTGCGCGAAAAATTGGCGTTACAGGGGAATGCATCAGAGGTGCCAGAAAACACAGCGATGTAGTGGAAGACATGAGAGGTGCGCGAAAACAGGACAATATAGTGGAAGGTATGGTATGTGCGCGAAAAGAGGGCGATATAGGGGAAGGTATGAGAGGTGCGCGAAAACACAGCAATATGGGGCACGCTATGGGACATGCGCGAAAACACAGTGATATAGGGGAAGGTATGAGAGGCGTGCGAGAACACGGCAATTTAGGGGAAATTATGAGAGGTGTGCAAAAGCACGGCGATACGGGAGAATGTATCTATTGTGCGAGAAAACTCAGCGATATAGGGGAAGTATTGAGAGGAGCGAAAACATAGAGATCTAGGTGAAGACATGTGAGGTGAGCAAAAGCACGGCAATACAGGGGAAGCTATGAGAGGTGAGCAATAACACAGCGATAGAGGAGAATCTATGGGATGTGCGCGAAAAGACAGCGATATAGGGAACTGTATCAGAAGTGCGAGAATACAGAGCGATATAGGGGAAGTAATGAGAGGAGATGAAACACAGCGATATAGGTGAAGAAATGAGAGGTGAGGGAAAACACGGCGATATAGGGGAAGGTATGAGAGGTGCGCAAGGCACAGCGATATAGGGGGAGGTATGAGAGGTGCACGAAAACACAGCGATATAGGGGACGTAATGAGATGTGCATGAAAACGCAGTGATATTAGGGAAGGTATGAGAGGTGCACAAAAACACAGCGATATAGGAGAAGTTATGAGAGGTGTGTGAAAACACAGCGATGTGGGGGAGGTATGAAAGGTGCATGAAAACACAGCGATATAGGGGAAGTTATGGAAGGTGCGCGAAAACGGGGCGATATAGGGGAAGGTATGAGAGGTGCGCGAAGGCACAGCATTATAAGGGATGCTATGGGATGTGCGCGAATACACAGCGATATAGGGGACGTTATGAGATGTGCATGAAAACACGGCAATATAGGGGAAGGTATAAGAGCTGCGCAAAAATACAGTGATATAGGAGAAGTTATGAGAGGTGCATGAAAACACAGCGATATAAGGGAAGGTATGAGAGGTGCACGAAAACACAGCGATATTGGGGACGGTATGGGAGGTGCGCGAAAACAGGGCGATATAGGGGAAGTTATGAGAAGTGCTCGAAGGCACAGCGATATAGGGGATGCTATGAGAGGTGCGCGAAAACACCGTGATATTGTGGAAGACATGAGAGGTGCGCAATAACAGGGCAATATAGTGGAACCTATGGGATGTGCGCGAAACCACGGCGATACAGGGGAATGTATCAGAGGTGCGAGAAAACACTGCGATATAGGGGACGCTATGGGACATGCGCAAAAATGCAGTGATATATGGGAAGGTATGAGAGGTGTGCGAGAACACGGCGATATAGGTGAAATTGTAAGAGGTGCGCGAAAACATGCAATACAGGAGAATGTATCAGAGGTGCGGGAAAACACAACGAAATAGGGGAAATTGTAAGAGGTGCGCGAAAACATGCAATACAGGAGAATGTATCAGAGGTGTGAGAAAACACAGCGATATAGGGGAAGTAATGATAGGAGCAAAAACATAGCGATATAGGTGAAGATATGCGAGGTGTGCGAAAACACGGCGATATATGGTGAGCAATAACACAGCGATCAAGGTGAAGCTAAGGGATGTGCGTGAAAACAGCGATGTAGGCGAAGCTATGGAAGGTGCGCGAAAGCACAGTGATATAGGGGAAGTTATGAGATGTGCGCAAAAATACATCGATATAGGGGAAGGTATGAGAGCTGCGTGAAAACACAGCAATATAGGGGAAGTTATGAGAGGTGCGTGAAAACCCAGCGACATTGGGGACGTTATGAGATGTGCATGAAAACACGGTGATATTGGGGAAGGCATGAGAGGTGTGCAAAAACACAGCGATATACGGGAATGCATGAGAGGAGTGCGAAAACAGGACGATATAGGGGAAGTTAAGAGAGGTGTGTGAAAACATGGCGATACAGGGGAAGCTATGGGAGGTGCGTGAATACATAGCGATATAGGGGATGTGATGAGATGTGCATGAAAATGCAACGATATTAGTGAAGGTATGAGAGGTGCGCGAAAACACAACGATATAGGGGAAGGTATGAGAGGTGCACGAAAACAGCGATATAGGGGAAGGTATGAGAGGTGCGCGAAAACAGGGCGATATAGGTGAAGGAATGGGAGTTGCGCGAAAACAGGGCGATATAGATGAAGTTATGAGAGGTATGCGAAGGCACAGCAATATAGGTGATTCTATGGAATGTGCGCGAAAACACAGTGATATAGGGGAAGACAGGAGAGGTGCGCGAAAACACGGCGATATAGGGGAATCTATGAGAGGTGAGCAAAAACACGGCGATACAGGGGAAGCTATGAGAGGTGAGCAATAACACAGCGATAAAGGTGAATCTATGCGATGTGCGCGAAAAGACAGCGATATAGGGAAAGGTATGAGAGGTGCGCAAGGCACAGCGATATAGAGGATGCTATGGGAGGTGCGTGAGTACACAGCGTTATAGGGGACGTGATGAGATGTGCATGAAAACGCAGCGATATTAGGGAAGGTATGAGAGGTGCACAAAAGCACAGCGATAAAGGAGATGTTATGAGAGTTGTGTGAAAAGACAGCGATATAGGGGAAGGTATGAGAGGTGTGCGAGAACGCGGCGATATAGGGGAAATTGTAAGAGGTGCGCAAAAGCATGGCAATACAGGAGAATGTATCAG
This sequence comes from Mobula birostris, assembly GCF_030028105.1. NCBI lineage: Eukaryota > Metazoa > Chordata > Chondrichthyes > Myliobatiformes > Myliobatidae > Mobula > Mobula birostris. The sequence continues at coordinate 54,186 of NW_027275075.1, forward strand.
AGGTGCGAGAAAACACAGCGATATAGGGGAAGTAATGATAGGAGCAAAAACATAGCGATATAGGTGAAGATATGCGAGCTGTGCGAAAACACGGCGATATAGGGTAAGCTATGAGAGGTGAGCAATAACACAGCGATCAAGTTGAAGCTATAGGATGTGCGCGAAAACAGCGATGTAGGTGAAGCTATGGGAGGTGCGCGAAAACACAGCGATATAGGGGACGGTATGAGATGTGCATGAATACACGGCGATATTGGGGAAGCCATGAGAGGTGCCTGAAAACACAGCGATATAGGGGAATGTATGAGAGGTGTGCAAAACACAGCGATATAGGAGAAGTTAAGAGAGGTGCGTGAAAACACAGCAATATAGGGGAAGGTAGGAGAGGAGCACGAAAACACAGCGATATCGGGGAAGATATGGGAGGTGCGCGAAAACAGGGCGATATACAGGAATGCATGAGAGGTGCGCGAAGGCACAGTGATATAGGGGATTCTATGGGCGGTGCGCAAATACACAGCGATATAGGGGATGTTATGAGATGTGCATGAAAACACATCAATATAGGGGAAGATATGAGATATGCGCAAAAATACATCGATAAAGGGGAAGGTATGAGAGGTGCGCGAAAGCAGCGATGTAGGCGAAGCTATGGGAGATGCGCGAAAGCACAGCGATATAGGGGAAGGTATGAGATGTGCATCAATACACAGCGATAGTCGGGAAGCCATGAGAGGTGTGCGAAAACACAGCGATATAGGGGAAGGTATCAGAGGAGTGCGAAAACAGGGCGATATAGGGGAGGTTATGAGAGGTGCGTGAAAACCCAGCGATATTGGGGACGTTATGAGATGTGCATGAAACCACGGTGATATTGGGGAAGGTATGAGAGGTGTGCAAAAACACAGCGGTATACGGGAATGCATGAGAGGTGCGCGAAGGCACAGTGATATAGGGGATGGTATGGGAGGTGCGCGAATACATAGCGATATAGGGGAAGGTATGAGATGTGCGCAAAAATACATCGATATAGGGGAAGGTATGAGAGGTGCATGAAAACAGCGATGTAGGCGAAGCTATGCGAGGTGCGCGAAAACACAGCGATATAGCGGAAGGTATGAGATGTGCATGAATACACGGCGATAGTCGGGAAGCCATGAGAGGTGTGAGAAAACACAGCGATATAGGGGAAGGTATGAGAGCAGCGTGAAAACACATTGATATAGGAGAAGATATGAGAGGAGTGCGAAAACTGGGCGATATAGAGGAAGTTATGAAAGGTGCGTGAAAACCTAGCGATATGGGGGACGTTATGAGATCTGCATGAAAACACGGCGATATCGGGGAAGGTATGAGAGGCGCTCGAAGGCACAGCGACATAGGAGGAGGTATGAGAGGTGCACGAAAACAGCGATATAGGTGTGGAATGGAAGGTGCGCGAAAACAGGGGTGATATTTGGGAAGGTATGAGAGGTGCGTGAAGGCACTGCGATATAAGGGATGCTATGGGAGGTGCACAAAAACACAGCGATATAGGGGACGTTATGAGATGTGCATAAAAACACGGCAATATAGGGGAAGGTATGGGAGGTGCGCGAAAACAGGGCGATATACGGGAATGCATGAGAGGTGCGCGAAGGCACAGTGATATAGGGGATGCTATGAGAGGTGCGCGAAAACACCGTGATATTGTGGAAGACATGAGAGGTGCGCAAAAACAGGGCAATATAGTGGAACCTATGGGATGTGCGCGAAACCACGGCGATACAGGGGACTGTATCAGAGGTGCGAGAAAACACTGCGATATAGGGGACGCTATGGGACATGCGCAAAAAAGCAGTGATATATGGGAAGGTATGAGAGGTGTGCGAGAACACGGCGATATAGGGGAAATTGTAAGAGGTGCGCGAAAACATGCAATACAGGAGAATGTATCAGAGGTGCGAAAAAACACAGCGAAATAGGGGAAATTGTAAGAGGTGCGCGAAAACATGCAATACAGGAGAATGTATCAGAGGTGTGAGAAAACACAGCGATATAGGGGAAGTAATGATAGGAGCAAAAACATAGTGATATAGGTGAAGATATGCGAGGTGTGCAAAAACACGGCGATATATGGTAAGCTATGAGAGGTGAGCAATAACACAGCGATCAAGGTGAAGCTAAGGGATGTGCGTGAAAACAGCAAAGTAGGCGAAGCTATGGGAGGTGCGCGAAAGCACAGTGATATAGGGGAAGTTATGAGATGTGCGCAAAAATACATCGATATAGGGGAAGGTATGAGTGCTGCGTGAAAACACAGCGATATAGGGGAAGTTATGAGAGGTGCGTGAAAACACAGCGATTTAGGGGAAGGTATGAGAGGAGTACGAAAACACAGCGATATCGGGAAAGTATGGGAGGTGGGCGAAAACAGGGCGATATAGGGGAAGCTATGAGAGGTGAGCAAAAACATGGCGATACAGGGGAAGCTATGGGAGGTGCGTGAATACACAGCGATATAGGGGACGTGATGAGATGTGCATGAAAATGCAACGATATTAGTGAAGGTATGAGAGGTGCGCGAAAACACAGCGATATAGGGGAAGGTATGAGAGTTGCACGAAAACAGCGATATAGGGGAAGATATGAGAGGTGCGCGAAAACAGGGCGATATATGTGAAGGAATGGGAGGTGCGCGAAAACAGGGCGATATAGGTGAAGGAATGGGAGGTGCGCGAAAACAGGGCGATATAGATGAAGTTATGAGAGGTATGCGAAGGCACAGCAATATAGGAGATGTTATGAGAGTTGTGTGAAAAGACAGCGATATAGGGGAAGGTATGAGAGGTGCACGAAAACACAGCGATATAGGCGAAGGTATGGGAGGTGCTCGAAAACAGAGTGATATAGGGAAAGGTATGAGACGTGTGCGAAACACAGCAATATAGGGGATGGTGTGGGAGATGCACGAAAACACAGTGATATAGGGGAAGACATGAGAGGTGCGTGAAAGCAGAGTGATATAGGGGACGCTTTTGTACGTGCGCAAAAACTCAGTGATATAGGGGAAGATATGAGAGGTGTGCGAGAACACGGCGATATAGGTGAAATTATGAGAGGTGCGTGAAAACACGTTGATACAGGGAACTGTAACAGAAGTGCAAGAACACAGAGCGATATAGGGGAAATAATGAGAGGAGCGGAAACATAGCGATATAGGTGAAGAAATGAGAGGTGCGCGAAAACACGGCGATATAGGGGAACGTATGAGAGGTGCGCAAAAACACAGCGATGTAGGCGAAGCCATGGGAGGTGCACGGGAAACAGGGCGACATAGGGGAAGGTATGAGCAATGCGCGAAGGCACAGCGATATAGAGGATGCTATGGGAGGTGCGTGAATACACAGAGATCTAGGAGACGTTATGAGATGTGCATGAAAACACGGCGATGTTGGAGAAGCCATGGGAGGTGCACGGGAAACAGGGCGATATTGGGGAAGTTATGAGAGGTGCGCGAATGCACAGCGATATAGGGGATGCTATGAGAGGTGCGCCAAAACACCGTGATATAGGGGAAGACATGAGAGGTGCGCAAAAAGAGGGCAATATAGTGGAACCTATGGGATGTGCGCGAAACCACGGCGATACAGGGGAATGTATCAGAGGTGCGAGAAAACACAGCGATATAGGGGATGCTATGGGAGGTGCGCGAAAACACAGCGATATAGGAGACGGTATGAGATGTGCATAAAACCATGCTGATATAGGGGGAGGTGTGAGAGTTGCGCGAAAACTTGGCGTTACATGGGAATGCATCAGAGGTACCAGAAAACACAGCTATGTAGTGGAATACATGAGAGGTGCGCGAAAACAAGGCAATATAGTGGAAGCAATGGGACGTGCGCGAAAACACAGTGATATAGGGGAAGGTATGAGAGGTGTGCGAGAACACGGTGATGTAGGGGAAATTATGAGAGGTGTGCGAAAACACGGCGATACGGCAAAATGTATCAGATATGCGAGAAAACACAGCGATATAGGGGAAGTATTAAGAGGAGCGAAACATAGCGACCTAGGTGAAGACATGAGAGGTGCGCGAAAAACACGTTGATACAGGGAACTGTATCAGAAGTGCGAGAATACAGAGCGATATAGGGGAAGTAATGAGAGGAGCTGAAACACAGCGATATAGGTGAAGAAATGAGAGGTGCCGAAAACACGGCGATATAGGGGAAGGTATGAGAGGTGCACAAAAACAGGGCGATATAGGGGAAGCTATGAGAGGTGTGCGAAAACACAGCTATACAGGGGACGCAATGGGACGTGCGCGAAAACACAGTGATATAGGAGAAGTTAAGAGAGCTGCGTGAAAACACAGCAATACAGGGGAAGGTATGAGAGGTGCACGAAGGCACAGCGATATAGGGGATGCTATGGGAGGTGCAAGAAAACACAGCGATATAGGAGACGGTATGAGATGTGCATAAAAACATGGCGATATAGGGGGAGGTATGAGAGTTGCGCGAAAACTTGGCGTTACAGGGGAATGCATCAGAGGTGCCAGAAAACACAGCTATGTAGTGGAATACATGAGAGGTGTGCGAAAACAGGGCAATATAGTGGAAGCTATGGGATGTGTACGAAAACTGGGCGATATAGGGGAAGCTATGAGAGGTGTGCGAAAACACAGCGATATAGGGGAAGCAATGGGACGTGCGCGAAAACACAGTGATATAGGGGAAGGTATGAGAGGTGTGCGAAAACACGGCGATATAGGGGAAGCAATGGGACGTGAGCAATAACACAGCGATAAAGGTGAATCTATGGGATGTGCGCGAAAAGACCGCTATATAGGGGAAGGTATGAGAGGTGCGCAAGGCACAGCGATATAGGGGGATGTATGAGAGGTGCACAAAAACACAGCGATATGGGGACGTGATGAAATGTGCATTAAAACGCAGTGATTTTAGGGAAGGTATGAGAGGTGCACAAAAACACAGCGATATAGGAGAAGTTATGAGAGGTGTGTGAAAACACAGCGATATAGGGGAAGGTATGGAAGGTGTATGAAAACGGGGCGATATAGGGGAAGGTATGAGAGGTGCGCGAAGGCACAGCATTATAAGGGATGCTATGGGATATGCGCGAATACACAGCGATATAGGGGACGCTATGAGATGTGCATGAAAACACGGCAATATAGGTGAAGGTATAAGAGCTGCGCAAAAGTACAGTGATATAGGAGAAGTTATGAGAGGTGCGTGAAAACACAGCGATATAAGGGAAGGTATGAGAGGTGCACGAAAACACAGCGATATTGGGGAAGGTATGGGAGGTGCACGAAAACAGGGCGATATAGGGGAAGTTATGAGAAGTGCTCGAAGGCACAGCGATATAGGGGATGCTATGAGAGGTGCGCGAAAACACCGTGATATAGTGGAAAACATGAGAGGTGCGCAAAAACAGGGCAATATAGTGGAACCTATGGGATGTGCGCGAAACCACGGCGATACAGGGGAATGTATCTGAATTGCGAGAAAACACAGCGATATAGGGGACTCTATGGGACATGCGCAAAAAAGCAGTGACTTAGGGGAAGGTATGAGAGGTGTGCGAGAACACGGCAATATAGAGGAAATTGTAAGAGGTGCGCGAAAACATGCAATACAGGAGAATGTATCAGAGGTGCGAGAAAACACACCGATATAGGGAAGTAATGATAGGAGCGAAAACATAGCGATATAGATGAAGACATGCGAGGTGCGCGAAAACACGGCGATGTAGGGTAAGCTATAAGAGGTGATCAATACCACATCGATCAAGTTGAAGCTATGGGATGTGCGCAAAAACAGCGATGTAGGCGAAGCTATGGAGGTGTGCGAAAACACAGCGATATAGGGGAAGTTATGAGATGTGCATGAATACACGGCGATAGTCGGGTAACCATGAGATGTGTGTGGAAACACAGCGATATAGGGGAAGGTATGAGAGCTGCGTGAAAACACAGTGATATAGGGGAAGGTATGAGATGTGCATGAAAACACGCTGATATTGCGGAAGGTATGAGAGGTGTGCAAAAACACAGCGATATACGGGAATGCATGAGAGGAGTGTGAAAACAGGATGATATAGGGGAAGCTATGAACGGTGAGCAATAACACAGCGATAAAGGGGACATTATGAGATCTGCGCAAAAATGCATTGTTATAGGGGAAGGTATGAGAGGTGCACGAAAACAGCGATGCAGGCGAAGCTATGGGAGGTGCGCGAAAACACAGCGATATAGGGGAAGGTATGAGATGTGCGTGAATACACGGCGATAGTCGGGAAGCCATGAGAGGTGTGCGAAAACACAGCGATATAGGGGAAGGTATGAGAGCTGCGTGAAAACACAGTGATATTGGGGAAGTTATGAGAGGAGCGCGAAAACACAGCGATATACGGGAATTCATGAGAGGTGCGTGAATACAGGGCAATATAGTGGAAGCTATGAGAGGTGAGCAAAAACCCGGCGATTTAGGTGAAACTATCAGAGGTGAGGAATAACAAAGCGATAAAGGTGAATCTATGGGATGTGCGCGAAAAGTCAGCGATATAGGGGACGGTATGAGAGGTGCATGAATACACGGCGATATAGGGGAAGCTATGAGAGGTGCGCGAAAACACGGCAATATAGGGGACAGTATGAGAGGTGCGCAAGGCACAGCGATATAGGGGATGCTATGGGAGGTGCGTGAATACACAGCGATATACGGGATGTTATGAGATGTGCATGAAAACGCAGCGATATTAGGGAAGGTATGAGAGGTCCACAAAAGCAAGGCGACACAGGAGAATGAATGGGAAGTGTGCGAAAACAGGGCGATATAGGTGAAGGTATGAGAAGTGCGCGAAGGCACAGCAATATGTGGGAGGCTATGGGAGGTGCGCGACAACACAGTGATATAGGGGACGTTATGAGATGTGCATAAAAACACAGCGATATAGAGAAGTTATGAGAGTTGCGCAAAAATGCAGCAATATAGGAGAAGTTATGAGAGGTGCGTGAAAACACAGCGATATAGGGGAAGGCATGAGAGGCACGCGAAGGCACAGTTATATAGGGGTGCTATGGGAGGTGCACGAATACACAGCGATATAGGGGACGTTATGAGATGTGCATGAAAACACGGCAATATAGGGGAAGGTATGAGAGGTGCCCGAAAACACAGCGTTATAGGGGACGCTATGGGACGTGCGCGAAAACACGGCGATATAGGGGAAATTATGAGAGGTGCGCGAAAACACGGCGATACAGGGGAATGTATCAGAGGTGCGAGAAAACACAGCAATATAGGGGAAGTAATGAGAGGAGCGAAAACATAGCGATCTAGGTGAAGACATGAGAGGTGCGCGAAAAAACAGCGATATAGGGGAAGCTATGAAAGGTGAGCAAATACACGGCGATATAAGGGAAGCTCTGAGAGGTGTGCAATAACACAGTGATAAAGTTGAATCTATGGGATGTGTGTGAAAAGACACCGATATAGGGGAAGGTATGGGAGGTGCGCAAGGCACAGCGATATAGGGGATGCTATGGGAGGTGCGTGAATACACAGCGATATAGGGACGTTATGAGATGTGCAGGAAGAAGCAGCGATATTAGGGAAGATATAAAAGGTGCACAAAAACACAGCAATATAGGAGAAGTTATGAGAGGTGCGTGAAAACACAGCGATATAGAGGGAGGTATGAGAGGTGCACGAAAACACAGCGATACAGGGGAAGGTATGGGAGGTGCTCGAAAACAGGGCAATATAGGGGACGGTATGAGATTTGTATGAAAACATGGCGATATAGGGGAAGCTATGAGAGGTGCGCGAAAACACGACAATATAGGGGACGGTATGAGAGGTGCGCAAGGCACAGCGATATAGGGAATGCTATGGGAGGTGCGTGAATACACAGCGATATACGGGACGTTATGAGATGTGCATGAAAACGCAGCGATATTAGGGAAGGTATGAGATTTTCACAAAAGCAAGGTGACATAGGAGAATGAATGGGAAGTGTGCGAAAACAGGGCGATATAGGCGAAGGTATGAGAAATGCGCGAAGGCACAGCAATATCTGGGAGGCTATGGGAGGTGCGCGACTACACAGTGATATAGGGGACGTTATGAGATGTGCATAAAAACACAACGATATGGGGGAAGTTATGAGAGGTGCGCAAAAATGCAGCAATATTGGAGAAGTTATGAGAGGTGCGTGAAAACAAAGCGATATAGGGGAAGGTATGAGAGGTGTGCGAAAACAGGGCGATATAGGGGAAGGTATGAGAGGTGTGCGAGAACACAGCAATATAGGGGAAATTCTCAGAGTGCGCGAAAACATGGCAATACAGGAGAATGTATCAGAGGTGCGAGAAAACACAGCGATATAGGGGAAGTAATGATAGGAGCAAAAACATAGCGATATAGGTGAAGACATGCGAGGTGCGCAAAAACACGGCGATATAGGGGAAGTTATGAGAGGTGAGCAATAACACAACGATCAAGTTGAAGCTAAGGGTTGTGCGCGAAAACAGCGATGTAGTCGAAGCTATGGAGGTGCACGAAAACATAGCGATATCGGGGAAGGTATGGGAGGTGCGCGAAAACAGGGCAATATAGGGGAAGGTATGAGAGGTGCGCGAAGGCACAGTGATATAGGGGATGCTACGGGAGGTGCGCGAATGCACTGCGATATAGGGGACGTTATGAGATGTGCATGAAAACACGGCAATATATGGGAAGGTATGAGATGTACGCAAAAGTACAGCGATATAGGAGAAGTTATGAGAGGTGAGTGAAAACACAACGATATGGGGAAGGTATGAGAGGAGCACAATAATACAGCGATATAGGGGAAGGTATGGGAGGTGCGCGAAAACAGGGCAATATAGGGGACGTTATGAGATGTGCATGAAAACACAGCAATATAGGGGAAGGTAAGAGAGGTGCCCGAAAACACAGCGTTATAGGGGACGCTATGGGACGTGCGCGAAAACACGGCGATATAGGGGAAATTATGAGAGGGGCGCGAAAACACGGCGATACAGGGGAATGTATCAGAGGTGCGAGAAAACACAGCGAGATAGGGGAAGTAATGAGCGGAGCGAATACATAGCCATCTAGGTGAAGACATGAGAGGTGCGCGAAAACACAGCGATATAGGGGAAGCTATGAAAGGTGAGCAAAAACACGGCGATATAGGGGAAGCTCTGTGAGGTGTGCAATAACACAGTGATAAAGTTGAATCTATGGGATGTGTGCGAAAAGACACCGATATAGGGGAAGGTATGGGAGGTGCGCAAGGCACAGCGATATAGGGGATGCTATGGGAGGTGCGTGAATACACAGCGATATAGGGGACGTTATGAGATGTGCAGGAAGAAGCAGCAATATTAGGGAAGATATAAGAGGTGCACAAAAATACAGCGATATAGCAGAAGTTATGAGAGGTGCGCGAAAACACAGCGATAAAGGGGACAGTACGAGATGTGCATGAATACACGGCGATATTGGGGAAGCCATGAGAAGTGCATGAAAACACAGCGATATAGGGGAAGGTATGAGAGGTGTGCAAAAACACAGCGATATCGGGGAAGTTATGGGAAGTGAGCGAAAACAGGGCGATATAGGGGAAGGTATGAGAGGTGCGCAAGGCACAGCGATAGAGGGAATACTCTGGGATGTGCGCGAATACACAGTGATATAGGGGCTAAGGGAGGTGCACGAATACACAACTATATAGGGGACGTTATGAGATGTGCATGAAAACACGGCAATATGGGGGAAGGTATGAGAGGTGCGCAAAAATACAGCATTATAGCAGAATTTATGAGAGGTGCGTGAAAACACAGTAATATAGGGCAAGGTGTGAGAGGTGCACGAAAACACAGTAATATAGGGGAAGGAATGGGAGGTGCGCGAAAACAGTGCGATATAGGGGAAGGTATGAGAGGTGCCCGAATACACAACGATATAGGGGAGGCTATGGGACGTGCGCGCAAACACTGTTTCCCCTATATCAGCGATATAGGGGAAGCTGTGAGAGGTGTGCAATAACACAGCGATAAAGTTGAATCTATGGGATATGCGCGAAAAGACAGCGATATAGGGGAAGGTATGAGAAGTGCGCAAGGCACAGCGATATAGGGGATGCTATGGCAGGTGCGTGAATACACAGCGATATAGGGGACGTTATGAGATGTGCATTAAAATGCAGCGATATTAAGGAAGAAATAAGAGGTGCAGAAAACAAGGGCGATATAGGAGAAGTTATGAGAGGTGTGTGAAAACACAACGATATAGGGGAATGTATGAGAGATGCACGAAAACACAGCGATATAGGGGAAGGTCTGGGAGGTGCGCGAAAACACAGCGATATAGGGGATGCTATGGGATGTGCGTGAAAACACAGTGATATAGGAGACGGTATGAGATGTGCATGAAAACACAACGATATAGGGGAAGATATGAGAGGTACAGGAAGGCACAGCGATATAACGGATGGTATGGGATGTGCGCGAAAACACAGCGATATAGGGGACGCTATGGGAGGTGCGCGAAAACACAGCGACATAGGGGAAGGTATGGGAGGTGCTCGAAAACAGGGCAATATAGGGGACGGTATGAGATTTGTATGAAAACATGGCGATATAGGGGAAGCTATGAGAGGTGCGCGAAAACACGACAATATAGGGGACGGTATGAGAGGTGCGCAAGGCACAGCGATATAGGGAATGCTATGGGAGGTGCGTGAATACACAGCGATATACGGGACGTTATGAGATGTGCATGAAAACGCAGCGATATTAGGGAAGGTATGAGATTTTCACAAAAGCAAGGTGACATAGGAGAATGAATGGGAAGTGTGCGAAAACAGGGCGATATAGGCGAAGGTATGAGAAATGCGCGAAGGCACAGCAATATCTGGGAGGCTATGGGAGGTGCGCGACTACACAGTGATATAGGGGACGTTATGAGATGTGCATAAAAACACAACGATATGGGGGAAGTTATGAGAGGTGCGCAAAAATGCAGCAATATTGGAGAAGTTATGAGAGGTGCGTGAAAACAAAGCGATATAGGGGAAGGTATGAGAGGTGTGCGAAAACAGGGCGATATAGGGGAAGGTATGAGAGGTGTGCGAGAACACAGCAATATAGGGGAAATTCTCAGAGTGCGCGAAAACATGGCAATACAGGAGAATGTATCAGAGGTGCGAGAAAACACAGCGATATAGGGGAAGTAATGATAGGAGCAAAAACATAGCGATATAGGTGAAGACATGCGAGGTGCGCAAAAACACGGCGATATAGGGGAAGTTATGAGAGGTGAGCAATAACACAACGATCAAGTTGAAGCTAAGGGTTGTGCGCGAAAACAGCGATGTAGTCGAAGCTATGGGAGGTGCACGAAAACATAGCGATATCGGGGAAGGTATGGGAGGTGCGCGAAAACAGGGCGATATAGGGGAAGGTATGAGAGGTGCGCGAAGGCACAGTGATATAGGGGATGCTACGGGAGGTGCGCGAATGCACTGCGATATAGGGGACGTTATGAGATGTGCATGAAAACACGGCAATATATGGGAAGGTATGAGATGTACGCAAAAGTACAGCGATATAGGAGAAGTTATGAGAGGTGAGTGAAAACACAACGATATGGGGAAGGTATGAGAGGAGCACAATAATACAGCGATATAGGGGAAGGTATGGGAGGTGCGCGAAAACAGGGCAATATAGGGGACGTTATGAGATGTGCATGAAAACACAGCAATATAGGGAAGGTAAGAGAGGTGCCCGAAAACACAGCGTTATAGGGGACGCTATGGGACGTGCGCGAAAACACGGCGATATAGGGGAAATTATGAGAGGGGCGCGAAAACACGGCGATACAGGGGAATGTATCAGAGGTGCGAGAAAACACAGCGAGATAGGGGAAGTAATGAGCGGAGCGAATACATAGCCATCTAGGTGAAGACATGAGAGGTGCGCGAAAACACAGCGATATAGGGGAAGCTATGAAAGGTGATCAAAAACACGGCGATATAGGGGAAGCTCTGTGAGGTGTGCAATAACACAGTGATAAAGTTGAATCTATGGGATGTGTGCGAAAAGACACCGATATAGGGGAAGGTATGGGAGGTGCGCAAGGCACAGCGATATAGGGGATGCTATGGGAGGTGCGTGAATACACAGCGATATAGGGGACGTTATGAGATGTGCAGGAAGAAGCAGCAATATTAGGGAAGATATAAGAGGTGCACAAAAATACAGCGATATAGCAGAAGTTATGAGAGGTGCGCGAAAACACAGCGATAAAGGGGACAGTACGAGATGTGCATGAATACACGGCGATATTGGGGAAGCCATGAGAAGTGCATGAAAACACAGCGATATAGGGGAAGGTATGAGAGGTGTGCAAAAACACAGCGATATCGGGGAAGTTATGGGAAGTGAGCGAAAACAGGGCGATATAGGGGAAGGTATGAGAGGTGCGCAAGGCACAGCGATAGAGGGAATACTCTGGGATGTGCGCGAATACACAGTGATATAGGGGGCTAAGGGAGGTGCACGAATACACAACTATATAGGGGACGTTATGAGATGTGCATGAAAACACGGCAATATGGGGGAAGGTATGAGAGGTGCGCAAAAATACAGCATTATAGCAGAATTTATGAGAGGTGCGTGAAAACACAGTAATATAGGGCAAGGTGTGAGAGGTGCACGAAAACACAGTAATATAGGGGAAGGAATGGGAGGTGCGCGAAAACAGTGCGATATAGGGAAGGTATGAGAGGTGCCCGAATACACAACGATATAGGGGAGGCTATGGGACGTGCGCGCAAACACTGTTTCCCCTATATCAGCGATATAGGGGAAGCTGTGAGAGGTGTGCAATAACACAGCGATAAAGTTGAATCTATGGGATATGCGCGAAAAGACAGCGATATAGGGGAAGGTATGAGAAGTGCGCAAGGCACAGCGATATAGGGGATGCTATGGCAGGTGCGTGAATACACAGCGATATAGGGGACGTTATGAGATGTGCATTAAAATGCAGCGATATTAAGGAAGAAATAAGAGGTGCAGAAAACAAGGGCGATATAGGAGAAGTTATGAGAGGTGTGTGAAAACACAACGATATAGGGGAATGTATGAGAGATGCACGAAAACACAGCGATATAGGGGAAGGTCTGGGAGGTGCGCGAAAACACAGCGATATAGGGGATGCTATGGGATGTGCGTGAAAACACAGTGATATAGGAGACGGTATGAGATGTGCATGAAAACACAACGATATAGGGGAAGATATGAGAGGTACAGGAAGGCACAGCGATATAACGGATGGTATGGGATGTGCGCGAAAACACAGCGATATAGGGGACGCTATGGGAGGTGCGCGAAAACACAGCGATAAAGGGGACGGTACGAGATGTGCATGAATACACGGCGATATTGGGGAAGCCATGAGAGGTGCTTGAAAACACAGCGACATAGGGAAGATATGAGAGGTGTGCAAGAACACAGCGATATCGGGGAAGTTATGGGAAGTGAGCAAAAACAGGGCGATATAGGGGAAGGTATGAGAGCTGCGTGAAAACACAGTGATATAGGGGAAGGTATCAGAGGAGTGCAAAAATAGGGCGATATAGGGGAAGTTATGAGAGGTGCGTGAAAACCCAGCGACATTGGGGACGTTATGAGATGTGCATGAAAACACGGTGATATTGGGGAAGGTATGAGAGGTGTGCAAAAACACAGCGATATACGGGAATGCATGAGAGGAGTGCGAAAACAGGGCGATATAGGGGAAGCTATGAGAGGTGAGCAATAACACAGCGATAAAGGGGATATTATGAGATCTGCGCAAAAATACATCGATATGGGGAAGGTATGAGAGGTGCACGAAAACAGCGATGTAGGCGAAGCTATGGGAGGTGCGCGAAAACACAGCGATATAGGGGAAGCTATGAGATGTGCATGAATACACGGCGATAGTCGGGAAGCCATGAGAGGTGTGCGAAAACACAGCGATATAGGGGAAGGTATGAGAGCTGCGTGAAAACACAGTGATATAGGAGAAGGTATGAGAGAAGCGCGAAAACAGGGCGATATATGGGAAATTATGAGAAGTTCATGAAAACCTAGCGATATAGGGGATGTTATGAGATGTGCATGAAAACACGGCTATATAGGGGAAGGTATGAGAGGTGTGCGAAGGCACAGCGATTTAGGGGAAGGTATGAGAGGTGAACGAAAACAGCGATATAGGTGAAGGAATGGGAGGTGCGCGAAAACAGGGCGATATTTGGGAAGGTATGAGAGGTGCGCGAAGGCAAAGCGATATAAGGGATGCTATGGGAGGTGCGCAAATACACAGCGATATAGAGGACGTTATGAGATGTGCATAACAACATGGCGATATAGGGTAAGTTATGAGAGGTGTGCAAAAACACGGCGATATAGGGGAAGCTATGAGAGGTGAGCAATAACACAGCGATAAAGGTGAATCTGTGGGATGTGCACGAAAAAACAGCTATATAGGGGAAGGTATGAGAGGTGCGCAAGGCACAGCGATATAGGGGGAGGTACGAGAGGTGCACGAAAACACAGCAATATAGGAGAAAGTATGGAAGGTACTCGAAAACAGGGCGATATAGGGGAAGATATGAGAGGTATGCGAAGGCACAGCAATATAGGGGATGCTATCGGAGCTGCGCGAAAACACAGTGATATAGGGGAAGACATGAGAGGTGCGTGAATACAGGGCAATATAGTGGAAGCTATTAGAGGTGAGCAAAAACCCGGCGATTTAGGGGAAACTATTAGAGGTGAGGAATAACAAAGCGATAAAGGTGAATCTATGGGATGTGCGCGAAAAGACAGCGATATAGGGGACGGTATGAGAGGTGCATGAATACACGGCGATATAGGGGAAGCTATGAGAGGTGCGCGAAAACACGGCAATGTAGGGGACGGTATGAGAGGTGCGCAAGGCACAGCGATATAGGGGATGCTATGGGAGGTGCGTGAATACACAGCGATATACGGGACGTTATGAGATGTGCATGAAAACGCAGCGATATTAGGGAAGTTATGAGAGGTTCACAAAAGCAAGGCGACGTAGGAGAATGAATGGGAAGTGTGCGAAAACAGGGCGATATAGGTGAAGGTATGAGAGGTGCACAATAATACAGCGATATAGGGGAAGGTATGGGAGGTGCGTGAAAACAGGGCGTTATAGGGGACGTTATGAGATGTGCATGAAAACACAGCGATATTAGGGAAGGTATGAGAGGTTCACAAAAGCAAGGCGACATAGGAGAATGAATGGGAAGTGT